>NW_026589137.1:7775909-7799629 GCF_907164565.1 Psammomys obesus
TTTGACAAAGATGCCAAAACCATACAATGGAAAAAAGATAGCATCTTTAACAAATGGTGCTGGTCCAACTGGATGTCTACATGTAGAAAAATGAAAATAGATCCATACTTATCACCCTGCACCAAACTGAAGTCCAAGTGGATCAAAGACCTCAACATAAAACCAGACACATTAAATCAGCTAGAAAAAAAAGTGGGGAATACCCTAGAACTCATTGGTACAGGAGAAAACTTCCTGAACAGAACACCAACAGCACAGGCTCTAAGAGCAACAATCAATAAATGGGACCTCATGCAATTGAAAAGCTTCTGTCAAGCAAAGGACACTGTCATCAAAACAAAGCGACTGCCTACAGATTGGGAAAGAATCATCACCAACCCTTTATCTGACAGAGGACTCATATCCAAAATATATAAAGAACTAAACAAGCTGAAAAGCAACAAACCAAGTAATCCACTTAAAAAATGGGGAACAGAGCTAAAGAGAGAATTCTCTGTAGAGGAATATCGAATGGCAGAGAAGCACTTAAAGAAATGCTCAACCTCATTAGCGATTAGGGAAATGCAATTCAAAACAACCCTGAGATATCACCTTACACCCATCAGAATGGCCAAGATGAAAAACTCAAGGGACAACACATGCTGGAGAGGTTGTGGAGAAAGGGGAACCCGCCTCCACTGCTGGTGGGAATGTAAACTTGTACAACCACTCTGGAAATCAAGCTGGTGCTTTCTCAGACAACTAGGAATAGCGCTTCCTCAAGATCCAGCCATACCAGTCCTAGGCATATACCCAAAAGAGGCTCAAGTACACAAAAAAGACATTTGCTCAATCATGTTTGTAGCAGCTTTATTTGTAATAACCAGAAGCTGGAAACAACCCAGATGCCCCTCAACTGAAGAATGGATGCAGAAACTGTGGTACATCTATACAATGGAGTATTACTCAGCAATGAAAAATAAGGAAATCATGAAATTTGCAGGTAAATGGTGGGACCTGAAAAGGATCATCCTGAGTGAGTTGTCCCAGAAGCAAAAAGACACTCACGGTATATACTCACTCATATAAACATACAATATAGAATAAACCCACTAAAATCTGTACATCTAAACAAACTAAGCAAAAGAGAGGACCCTAACTAAAATGTTCAATCCCCATCCTGAAAGGCAAAGAGGATGGACATCAGAAGAAAAAGAAAATAGGAAACAACCTCGGAACCTGCTACAGAGGGCCTCTGAAAGCCAGAAGAAAACAGGAAACAACCTTGAAACCTGCCACAGAGGGCCTCTGAAAGCTTCTGCAGTATAGACTGTCAAAGCAGATGCTGAGCCTGATGGCCAACTGATGGGCAGAGTGAATGGAATTTTATGTAAGAAGTGGGAAATCGTAAGAGCTGGAGGGGATGGTTACTCCACAAGGAGAGCAACAGAACAAGATAATTTGAACACAGGGAACTTCCCAGAGACTCATACTCCAACCAGGGACTATTCCTGGAGATGACCTGGAACCCCTGCACAGGTGTAGCCCATGGCAGTTCAGTGTCCAAGTGGGTTACATAGTAATGGGAAGAGGGACTGCCTCTGACATAATCTGATTGGCCTGCTCATTGATCACTTCCCCCTGAGGGGGGAGCAGCCTTACCAGGCCACAGTAGAGGACAATGCAGCCACTTTTGATGAGAACTGATAGACTAAGATCAGAAAGAAGAGGAGAACCTCCCCTATCAGTGGACTTGGGGAGTGGCATGCATGCAGAAAGGGGAGGGAGGGTGGGATCGGCAGGGGAGGAGGGAGGGGCTTATGGGGGGATACAAAATGAATAAAGTGTAATTAATAAAAAAAAAGAAAAAAAATAAAGCTGCTACAAACATGATTGAGCAAAATGTCCTTGTTGTGTACTTGAGCAATTTTTGGATATATGCCTAGGAGTGGTATAGCTGGGTCTTGAGGAAGCGCTATTCCTAATTGTCTGAGAAAGTGTCAGATTGATTTCCAAAGTGGTTGTACCAGTTTATATTCCCACCAGCAATTAAGGAGAGTTCCCCTTTTTCCACAACCTCTCCAGCATGTGTTTTCACTTGAGTTTTTTTATTTTAGCCATTTTGATGGGTGTAAGGTGAAATATCAGGGTCATTTTGATTTGGATCTCTCTGATGGCTAAGGACACTGAGCATCTCTTTAAGTGTTTCTCTGCCATTCAATATTCCTCTACCGAGAATTCTCTGTTTAGCTCTGTACCCCATTTTTTATTGGATTGCTTGATTTATTGCTTTGTTACTTCTTTAGTTGTTTATATTTTCTGGATATCAGCCCTCTGTCATATATAGGGTTGGTAAAGATTCTTTCCCAATCTGTAGGCTATCATTTTGTTCTGACACAAGTGTCTTTTGCTTTACAGAAGCTTTTCAGTTTCATGAGTTCCCATTTACTGATTGTTGCTCTTAGAGCCTGTACTGTTGGTATAAAACCTGAGCGTTTCCCAAATTTCCTTCTTGGACAGTTACTTAATAAGCTAAGAAAGAACCAAGTATAGCTACTCTAAGGTGAGAACATCCCATCTTGTTCAGCTAATTCTTCAGTAATGAACATTTAATCTTGTTAGGCTAATCTCTCAGTAATCAAGATACATTTTGAAAATAATTTAAATAATAAACATCTACTGTTTGCCTAGGTGATGGTTCTTCAGTTTTAAAACCACTAGATTTTTGGCTAGGCTATTTTGTCATAGGGAATTGGTTTGTGTATTGTTAGATGTTTGTATTCAGTGTGCTTGACCACAGGGTAATGGTTATTTTCAGAAGTCTCCACATATTTTCAGTCTTTTCTATACAGCTTTAAGGTTCTCAAACTATGCCTCTAACATAATGGTTCTCTATGAGAAGGAATACTCTTCTTCCCCTACTGATGTTTGTAAATATATACACATATTTACATATATATATATATATATATACAAATTTATAAATAAATTTGCCTTGTGATTAAGGCTTTGCAGTAAGGGCACACACACACACACACACTATATATATATATATATAATTTTCATTCAAAGAAGCAAATCTTTTCCTGGTCCCAGAATGTAAGTAAGCCAATAAAACTATTCCTGCTGTTCTAATGAGGAGATGACCTGACTGGAGAGTGAAGAAAGAGATGTGTGATATACTTTCTCTGCTGAGTTGTATAATGCTGAGGAGCATGAAGGTGCTTAGCAATTGGCACACATCAGGGTTACCCCTATCTCAGGGATGGCTCCTGCCTATTCTGCAATATTAGCACATTTTAATTGAAGAAGCTAGAGGAAAGGTTCACTAGGAATATGGAGTATGTTGTAAATTGATTCAGGGATCTCCTCTTTAGAGCTGATCAAATCATAAGTGGTAATTTTGTGGAAGATTAAGAGTAAGGCTAATTGCTCTTTGATCACCTCACCCTGAGGTGGGGCAACAGCCTTACCAGAGCACAGAGGAAGACAATGTAGCCACTCCTGATGAGACCTGAATCAGAAGGAAGGAGAGAAAGACCTCCATTCTCTTTCATGTTGAAGCCACTTTGGAGATAGGTGCATTCCTTCCTCTAAGGACCTATCTCTATCAAAGCTATACCTTCCCAAGACAGAGAGAATTCAGTAGGGCAGGGGGGCAAATTATACAAAATAGGCAGTGGACAAAATAGAACAAAGAATAATGATATATACATATGAAACTACCATAAAGTCAATTTCTCATATGGTAATATCTTAGCTATTGGACAGCTTATAAAAGAAAGCACATAATGTTATGGCCTCATGATTCCAGAGGGTTTGAGTCCACGACCATTACAGTGGCAAGCATGGATACAGGCATGGTGTTGGAGCAATACCTGAGAGATCACTTCTGATCCACAGATGTGAGGCAGGCAGAGGCTTAACTGGGAATGGCATTGGCTCACCCTCCAGTGACACACATATCCTGCAACAAGGTCACACCTCCTAATCTTTCCTAAAGAGTTCCAGTAACTACAGACCAAGAACTCAAATATATGAACATATGAGAGTCATATAATTCAAATCATACAGATATTTTTTTAAAAAAGTACTTAAATAAGTGTTTTTTTTTAAATCCTCTTTCATCTCTCTGATAGCATGGGGAATCTAGCTTTCATTATTATTTTGTCTGGGGCTATAGGAGTTTAGTTCTATGATTGCCTAGGTCTATTGATAAAGTTCTACTCCTTAGTATGACTGACATTCAGCACTTGTCAAGATGGGTGTAAGAAAATTGCCATTTAATAAAGCACAAAGGACGGAAATGTGGTAGTATAACAGCCTCTTGTGAAGGAATTTGACTTAGGTAGTTCAGAGACAGTTCTAGGCAGTAATTAATGAAATATTATGAATTTAGAAAATTGTCAGAACAGAAGAGTATGATGGGAATTTTATGTGTACATGCAGATTCATATGAAAGAAACATTTTAGGCCTAGGGAACACAATGTGAATAGACTTTATAGAAAAAGGTCATGGGAAATTCAAGACATTATTAGAATATTATTTGGGGTTTTTTATTGATGTCTGAAAGTGCAAGTACACCCAGCTTCAAAATACTATTAGAATTGATATGACATATTGAAATTGTACTTACTATGTTATAAACAGTATAAACATCAGTAAAGAACTGTCAAAGACCCCCTTTACTGTGAAGGGATGAATTGGCAGATAGAAACTATGTGAAATGAAAAGTTTTCTCCCCAGATTTTCCCCAACAGAGGAAGCCATTTATGAGAAGCTCAGAAGAATCCATAGTACTTTACTTGGTTGGGATGACTTGGACCTATAGTAATGAATCAAGGAAGGCTTCAGGTAGTTGGAAAGTCCTGAATACTATTCTGTGTAAGATATGAATCAGGGAATAAAAGGACAGAGGTAGTATTTTTCACATGAGAGACAACATGAGCAATGATACGGTATTGTAAAGACAATTAAAATGAGAAAATTGGTATAAACTAGATGGCATGAGTGGAAAAGCAAAACACCCTTATTTAACCTGTCTTAAACTGTTTCCATGACACATCAGCTAATCAGTTTAAATGAGAAAAGTAAGGCTTACTGGGTACCATATTTGCTATTTGTTCAAATGTAGGCCTGAAAATACAAGTTGTCATAAATATCAGTCTTGGTGCAGTTGTCTTGAGACTGTCACTCTATTTTTCTGCAAGAGTGTAGGGTAGAAAATGATCACTGTCTATTACCTTCCCAGGACCTTCCTACAAATTTGTATAATTATGCCCCTATCACCATTTAGAGTCCTATTTGTTCAAGCACTTTATTGTAGCAGTTAGTCACTCTAATAACTCATTAAATAATAGCTCTATCTCTGGGCATTAATATTTCCTGAAAGATGTTCACTAAAAGTGTAGATCTGTCCAAAACGGTGACCTACTTTTATAAAATTGTATGAGGTAAGGTGAATGTGTTTGAGCATGTGACATTTTTCCTTACCTTTCAAATGGAAACTGCTTCTTTATAAAGTTACTTTTGATTCCAATATATACATTCTAATAAGTACTAAGAGGTTAGGTTAAAATAGAGACATATAGTAAGAAAGAAAGGGACTTGATTTTGTCTATCTCATCTGATGATTTAACACAAGGATCCCTTACAGAAGCACATGTATTATGTAGTGTATTAGATAAAGTATAGTGCTTGTAAAACATTAAACATGGTCCATAATCCAACTCTACTACTTTCTAGCAGTATGAGTGTTCATAGCATGTGCCTAGTTAGGCACATCATTTATAAGATAACAAGAGTTTCTGGCTCATGAAGTTGCTGTCATTAGGTATAGGTATAAAGAATTTAGTATGGTATTTGATACACTATTAGCTTTCATCTGCTGTCATTGCAATTACTATTTCTTAAATGTCACCACCAGCACTAGTCCTAGGTTCCTTCTCTAACAGGAAATATAATTCTATAATATTTTGCTAAGGCATGGACCAACAAACAACAAAGGAAGAAACAGAAAACTCATCTTACATTAACATGTTCTGTCCTTACATTAACCATCATATGCTAAAGATGATGTATCAAAAATATACTTTTCATAAGGGAAAAACTCATTGGACCTTACTTCTAGACAAAGAACTACAGACAACTAAGGATATAAATATAGTCTTCCCTTTTGGAGGAATCCACTAATTGGCTATCCAGTTCCAATTAGTCAGCCCTGAAATCATGCACACACACACACACACACACACAGACATATGTACATACATATATTCACTAGAAATTAGGGAAAAGGAGGCCAGGAAGTAGGGCTTGGGAGAAAGAAAAGGGAATAGAGGAAAATTATGTAATTATATTTTAATTAAAATATACTTTTAGAAATTATAGTTCATTATGTGAAAGGATATGTGAGGAGAAAAACCAACATTTATGCCTCTGTCCTTGTTTTCACAGGAACCTGTAGACTTGGCTGGGCGTATTACTGTGCTGGGGGCGGAGCTGCTGCAGCCATGTTGATCTGCACCTGGCTTTCTTGCTTTGCTGGAAGAAATCCCAAGCCAGTTATGTTGGTGGAGAGCATTATAAGGAATACCAATTCTTATGCCATGGAGCTTGATCACTGCATCAAACCTTAAGCTTTGAAAAATTTACTAAATTGTGTATGGGTGGGAGGGAAAAAAAGAACTGAAATGAGGTACTAAGCCAAGGCAGCCACCTACTAGTAGTGCAGCCTAGTGCCTGCATGCTTTTGTCATTCATTTTCATGTTCCCATAAAACTGTAAGTCCATGGAGATTTAGTTTTTCTAGCAAAATGATTCATTTGACAAGAGTTTCCACTGCTCATTCAAGTCACATTGAGCTCCTTTATGCAAAATAAGATCTTTACTTGAAAAGTAAATGAAAATCCAAGAAACTCCTCAGAGTTCTATAGGACTCACTTTTCATTTACCTTAAAGTGTTGATGCTATTCAAGAGCAGTTGTACTCTGAGGCACTAGAAGAGGGACTGAGCTAGTTTCCATCCATTCATTTGCATCATTCTCTCCCTAATATTTATTGTTAGCCAGAAACATATCCTGAGTGTTACTATTCAAAACTTCCTTGATATTCTCAGTCCTATACTTTGCCTTGTTCTTTTTCTCTTCTAATACATGGGAAGTCTTGGTAGAAAGGTAACTTGAAATGGGGAAAACACTAATCATGTTTCTGTATAGTCCAGAGCACCTTTCACATTATGCTTTAGAATACTTGTAGGAGTTAATTTTCTTCTCTTTCTGGGTGACTGGTATCAAAATATAGCGACAACTGTTCCATAAACCCTTCTAGATACAGAAATGTTCACTGAATATTTTGAGTGAAGTCTAACATTTGTGAGGTGTTCAATAAATATGAAATCATGGTGATGACAAGAATGTTTTTGCTGTACTCTTGTTGAAAATTTTATCTGAGTTTATTTTAAGTGACTAGGAAGTCTGGATTAACATTTATTCCAGTAATCATCTGTAGCAAGATACAAGTTTTTTCTCCCTGCTTTAATGACTGCTCTTCAAATCATCTTGCTTCCATCTGGGGTGAGTTAGATAAGAAAAAATACAATCATGATGTCACCTAGGACTAAAGTATTTTTAGGCCTGGCTTCTATCCCATCTGTGATCAAGGCTAATGGATAGTGTAGGACTTCATGTCTCCTGGGGGAAAAATTAGTCTCACCCTTTCCCTTAGCTAATTAAGGCCAGTGCTATTATTCCAAAACTCCAGCTTTTGAGACTAGGGATGGCCTGTAAATCAAAATGCTATCTCATCTGTTTCTATTTTTAAATGCTTTGATATGAATTTGGTCCTCCTAGAGGGGAAAAAGTAAAACCAAAATCTGACTTGATTAATTGAAGAACATCTCATACTTGCTTCAAGTATGCAAGTTATTTCAAATATATACTCCATTCATAGTCATTCATAGCTCATTCATTTAGTCACCCATTTAGAAAACATTTCTTAAATATTCCATACTCTGTGCAGAGCATTATGGTTAAATGGTGAAAACAGCTGACATAAAAAGGAATAATGATGAGTTATGGACAAGCATGTCAATAATAATTGTCAGTGTTTTAAGTGCTAGGAAAGTAAAGGTTTAGGAGTAGGGGATAAAGGGTCACAGAGGAGCCACAAAACTAAGTTAGTGGCTTAAGGGATCAAGAAGAATTTTTTAAAAGTGATTACTAAGATGGGCTTGAAAGATGAGAGAGTGATCTAATCATCAAAGGCAAAAAGCACAGAATAGCAAAACCACAGGGACAGCATGATGATCAAAACAAATCATACAAGAAAATTAAAAAAAGTTGGAATTATAAGCAACGCCAGATTCTGTGAAACACAAGGCAATGAATTTTAATTTTAACCTAAAGGATGGCCAATGAAAATAAAGTAACATCAGTGCATTTGTGTTCTTTCAAAGATCTACAGCAAAGAGAATTTAAGAGGCTAGAGAAAGAGAGGATAGGAATGATGTCATAATATAGGTGCCCAATGAATAATTTGGGAACAAAGAATGGAAAAGAGGGGTGAATTCAAAAAAGGTTATAGGTCAAGCCTCTCTGCTTCAGAAATTTCAACTCCAAAGTGCTTTTGAATTTAAACCAATTTGATGTTCTCAAAAAAGAAGTTCAAGATGGTTGCATATTTTATGTATTTTTCCTTTGGATAAAGAATGAGCAACCTTAAACCACACAAACACCCAACAAATAAAGAGAACTTCAGACATATCTCTCTTATGAATATTGATGCAAAAATACTCAATAAAATACTCACAAACTAAATCCAAGAACACATAAAAGATATTACCCACCATGACCAAGTAAGCTTTATCCCAGGAACTCAGGGCTGGATCAATATACAGAAATCTATTAAAGTAATCCACCATGTAAACAAACTAAAGGAAAAAAAAACACGTGATTATCTCCTTAGATGCCGAAAAAGCATTTAAAATATTCCAACACCCATTTATGTTTAAAGTCTTGGAGAGAAGAGAGATCCAAGTCACATACCTAAACATAGTGAAGACAATATACAGCAAGCCTATAGGCAACATCAAACTAAACAGAGAGAAATTTAAATCAATCCCACTGAAATCAGGGACAAGGCAAGGCTGCCACTGTTTCCATATCTCTTCAACATAGTACTTGACGTCCTAGCTAGGACAATAGAAAACTAAAGGAGATCAAAGAGATAGAAATTGGAAAGAAAGAAGTTAAAGTATCACTATTTACAGATGATATGACAGTATACATAAGTTAACCTAAAATTTCTACCAAAGAATTACTTGAGTTGATAAACATCTTCAGGAAAGTGGCTAGATACAAAATTAACTAAAAAAAAAAAATCAGTAACTCTCTTATATATGAAAGAGAAAAAGCCTGAGAAAGAAATTAGGGAAATGATACCCTTCTCAACAGCCTTTAATAACATAAAGTACCTTGGTGTGACTCTAAACAAGCAATTGAAAGAACTTTTTGAAAAAACTTCAATTCTATGAAAAATGAAATTGAAGAAGGTATCAGAAGATGGAAATATTTCCCAAGTTCATGGATTGGTAGAATTAACATAGTGAAAATGGCCATCCTGCTAAAAGCAATCTACAGATTCAATGCAATTGCCATCAAAATACTAACAAAATTCTTTACAGAACTTGGAAGAAAAATTCTCAATTTCTTATGGAAAAACAAAAGAAAACAAAACAGAATTTCTAAAACAATCCTATACAACAATAGATCATCTGGAGTTCTCTTCATCCATGATATCAAGCTGTGCTACAGAGCAATAGTAATAAAATCTGCATGGTATAGGCATAGAAACAGAATGGTGGATCAATGGAATTGAATAGAAGACTCAGAAATAAACCTACATAATTATGGACCCGTGATTTTTGACAAAGAAGCCAAAACCATACAATGGAAAAAAAGACAGCATCTTCAACAAGTGGTGCTTGTCTAACTGGATGTTTACATGTAAAAATAATACAAATAGATTCATATTCATTACCCTGTACAAAACTAAAGTCCAGGTGGATCAGAGACCTACATATAAAACCAGACATCATATATATGCTAGAAGAAAAAGTGCGAAAGAGTCTTGAATTCATTGGCTCAGGAGACAACTTGCTGAACAGAACACCAACAGTACAGGCTCTAAGAGCAACAATCAATAAATGGAACCTCATGAAACTGAAAAGCTTCTGTAAAGCAAAGAATACTTTCATCAGAACAATACAACAGCCTACAGACTGGAAAAGCATCTTCACAAACCCTGTATCTGACAGAGGACTTATATCCAGAATATATAAAGAACTTAAGAAATTAGACACCAAGAAAACAAATAATCCAATTAAAAATTGGCTACAGAGCTAAACAGAGAATTCTCATTAGAGGAATATTGAATGCAGAGAAACACTTAAAGAAATGCTCAACATACTTGGTCATCAGGGAAATGCAAATCAAAACGACTGAGATTTCACCTTATATCAATCAGAATGGCTAAGATCAAAATCTCATGTGACAACACTTGCTGGAGAGGATGTGGAGAACAGGGACCCCCCGCCCACTTTCTGGTGGGAATTGCTACTGGGAGTGTAAGCTTGCACAACAACTTTGGAAATCAATCTGGCACTTTCTCAGACAATTGGGAATGGTGCTACCTCAAGATCCAGCTATACCACTTCTAGGCATATATCCAAAGCGGGTCGAGTACACAAAAAGGACATTTGTTCAACCATGTTCATCACATCTTTATTCCTAATAGCTAGAACCTGGAAACAACCCAGATGTCCCTCAATGGAGGAATGGATAGAGAAACTGTGGTACATTTATACAATGGAATACTACTCAGCAATTAAAAACAAGGAAATCATGAAATTTGCAGGCAAATGGTGGGAATTTGCAGGCAAATGGTGGGATGTAGAAAAGATCATCCTGAGTGAGGTATCCCAGAAGCAGAAAGACACACATGGTATATACTCACTTATAAGTGGATATTAGACATATAAGATAGAAAAAACATACTAAAATCTGTATACCTAAAGAAGCTAAGCAAGAAGGAGTACCCTGGGTAACATGCTCAATCCTCATTGAGAAAGGCAAATGGGGTGGACATTGGAAAGAGAAAACAGGGATCAGGATAAGCACCTACCAGGGAGGGCTCTGAAAAACTTTACCCAGCAGGATGTTAAAGCAGATGCTGAAACTCATAGCCAAAATTTGGGCAGAGTTCAGGGAATCTTATGAAAGAAGGAGGAGATAGAAAGACCTCAAATGGACAGGAGCTCTATATGGAGAGCAACAGATCCAAAATATTTGGGCCCAGGTGTGTTTTCTGAGACTGATACTCCAACCAAGGACCATCCATGTAGATAACCTAGAAACCCTGCACATATGTAGCTCATGGCAGTTCAGTCTCTAAATGGGTTCCCTAGTAAGGGAAGCAGCGATTGTCTCTGACATGAACTCAGTGGCTGGATATTTAATCACCTCCCCCTGAATGTGGGGGCAGCCTTACCAGGCTGCAGAACAAGACAGAGCAACCATTCTTGATGAGACCTGTTAGGGGCTTGGGTCAGATGGATGGGTAGGTGGAACTCCCCTATTTGTGGGCTGGGGTAGGGGCATGGGAGGAGAAGAGAGAATGAGAGTGGGATTGAGAGGGAATGAGGGAGGGGATTAAAGCTGGGATAAAGTGTGAATAAATTGTAATAATTAAAAAATAAAACAAAAAAGAGAGTGCAGTATATGAAAAACATGTTAAATGGCCAGAAAAGACAGATTACTATCTTAGAAAAGGCAATTCAATTAGGTGATTAATTTTTCAGGCTATGGTATTGTTTGTAATTCTTTGGCACAGAACTTGTGCAGGTGATTTATTCCCAAGTATCTTACAGTCAAACACTGTTAATACTCAATGAGTTTGCATGAGATAAGTGTAACAATAGAGCCACATATGATGGTCCATGTAGGGTAAAGGATACCTACCAGCAATAACGAAAAATTCTGTCAGCTAGGGTCATTCTTAAAGACTCCCAGGAGCCTACCCTGTACCAGAGATGGACACCTACCAATTTCTGTTCTCTCTCCCAGTCCTTCCCACCCCACTCTCCCACACTTGCTTCTCTCTCACAGACAGTTTCTCTCCCTCCATCTACATCAGATGGCTATTTTATTTTCCCCTTTGAGGGAGATTAGGGAGATTCAAGCATCATCACTTGGGCACTCGTTGTTACTTAGGGGGTTTATGGATTATAGCATGGTTATCCTGTACTTTAAAGATAATATCAACTTATAAGTGAGTACATACCAGGTGATTCTTTCTGGGTCTGGATTACCTCTCTCAGGGTGATCTTTTCTAGTTCCATCCATTTGCCTGCCAATTGTATGATGTCTTTGTTTTTAATATGTGAGTAGTATTCTACTTTGTAAATATACCACTTTTTAAAAATCCATTGTAAGTTGCTTTCAATTTCTGACTATTACTAATTAGCTGCTATGAACATAGTTGTGCATGTGTCCTTGTGGTATGGTAGAGCATATTTTGGGTATATGCCCAGGGGTGGTATAGCTAGATCTTGAGATAGAACTATTCCCAGTTTTCTGAGAAACCACCAGACTTATTTCCAAGGGGGTTATGTAGCCTGAAATCACCACCTCCTGTAGCTAGGTGGGACTTACAGTGGAGAAAGGGAGACATCAACCCACTCATAAAACCTTCGACTCAAAAGTTTTCTACCTAGAAGTGTAGGGATATAGATTGATGATAGATTTAGAGAATATCAAATCAATGATTGGCCCAACTTGAGAACCACCCCATGCGAGAGAGCAAACCCCTGGCAATATTAATGATATTTTGATATGCTTGCAGAGAGGACTCTAACATAACTGTCTTCTGAGAGGTTTCATCTTGCAGTTGATGGAAACAGATGGAAAGACTCAAAGACAAACAATAGCCAGATCTTAGGGAGTCTTGTGGAAGTGTGAGAGGAAGCATTGAGGGAGCCAGAATGTTAAAGGATACCACTAGAAGACCTATTTAGTAAACTAACCTGGGCCCATGGAGGCTCATAAAGACTGAACCACTAACCAAAGAACATTCAGGGACTGGACCTAGGCCCCCTACACATATGTAGTAGATGGGCTACTTGATTATCATGGTGGTCCCCTAAAAATTGGAGTAGGGCCTGTCTCTGACTCTGTTCCCTGTCTTTGATTCCCTTTCCCCTTATCTGGGCTACCTTGTCTGGCCACAGTGGGAGAGACGCATTTGGCCTTGCTCTAATTTGATGTTCCAGGATAGGTGGTTCTCATGGTATGAGGAGGGAATGGGCTGAAGTGGGTGTGAGTTTGAGACTGGGAGGAGAGTAGGAAGGGAGCTGTGATCAGCCTATAAAATGATTAAATAAATAAATAAATAGATGGAAAAATGTGGGGCATAAAAATTCTAGGAATAGAAGGGTAGCCATCCCACTCCCCTGAGAGCACCTCCATAAGCTTGCCCTAGCAGAGGGGAAGGTCAGAGGGGAAGGACAGAGAGGCAGCCTGCCAAGGACACAGCACCCTCTCTCCAGCTCACCCAGCGGCCCATAGCAGAGAAACCCAAGCTCTGGATCTGAGGACACTCAACCCTACCCAGTACTCACTTGGGATCAGCAAGCATAGATTCTACCGCTAGGCTGCTTCTGGCAGAGAGATCTGGGCCCGGGATCTGGGATTGAGTATACTCATCCTAACTCTTTCCCGCGCCACCCAGGGACCAGTCAACATAACCCCTCCTGGCAGAGGGAAAGGACAAAGAGGCAGCACACAGGAAAGGTGGACACCGAGTCCTGCTGCCACAGTGTCACAGAGCTGACTGTTAGCCTACCCGTGAACTTCCGCAGCAGGACTAAAACAGATAGTAGTGAGCAAGGGGAACCCCTGTGCATTCCAACTGGTCGTGAAAGAGAGTGAGTGAGCCTTCTAGGGAGAGATTGCCCCAGACCCAGGGCGTCTCCACAGAAGCAACCAGACGAGATCCCTGCCACCCACACTCCTAGTGTGGGCATCAGAGGGATTCTTGGGATAGCGACATTGAAGCCTCTGCCTTGCGGGTCCACCAGGGTAATCCAGGCAAACAACCCCTGGATCTCAGTCAGAACTGCGTAATAGTGGCTTGCAGGCCACTGCAATACTCAGAGAATCCGCACATGCACACTGCGCCCCCTAAAAGCGCACACGTATAGTGCCAGCGTCACATTCTTTACTTAGGCAAAACTGAAAACACAGTGCACATCCCCAAAGCAGTGAACCTCTCTCATCTTCCTGAAAAAACAGTCCAGAAATCAGAAAGAGAGGATCATAGCCCAAACTACAAACTCGAGGAACAAACAGTGAAGATTATAAATAACCAGACGGCTAGAGGCAGACGTAAGAACACTCCCAACAAAAATCAGAACATAATGACCTCACCAGCAACCCCTCAAAACAATGGACACTTCAATTCACTAGATATACAAGAAAACGACCTCAAAACTATGTTTCTCCAGCTATTAGAGGCCCATAGAGATGAAATGAACAAAGCCCTCAGAGAAATAACCAAAGAAATCGAGACTAACCAATAGGAAACAAATCGTGCACTCAGAGAAATGACCACGAAAATTGAGGCAAACAGAGAAGAAATGCACAAAGCTCTCAAAGAAATGTCCACACAAATGAAGGCAAATAAAGAAGAAATAAACAAAGCTCTCATAGAAATACAGGCTATTATACCCAAAGAAGTAGAGGCACAATTAGTGATACATAGAGAGGAAACAGACAAAAAAATAGAAGCTATCTTTGAAAAGCAGGAGTCCACATTCAAACAGATGAAGGAAATGGTGCAAGACATGAAAACAGAATTAGAATCAATAAAGAAAACGCAAATAGAGAAAAACCAGGAGCTGGAGAACATAGAGAAAAGATCAGGAACTTCAAAGGTAAGCATCACCAACAGAATACAAGAGATGGAAGAAAGAATCTCAGGAACCGAAGATACACTTGCGGAAATTGACATGTCTCTCAAAGAAAAAATAAAACCAGAAAAGTTCCAAACACAAAACATCCAAGAAATCAAGGACACCATGAAAAGACAAAACCTAAGAATAATAGGAGTAGAAGAAAAAGAAGACATCAGGCTCAAAGGTCCGGAAAATATTTTCAAGAAAATTATAGAAGAAAACTTTCCCAACTTAAAGAAGGAGATGGCCATAAACATACAAGAGGCCTACAGAACACCAAGTAGACTAAACCAGAAAAGAAATTCTTCACGTCACATCATAGTCAAAACACTGAACCTACAAAACAAAGAAAAAATTCTAAAAGCAGCAAGGGAAAAAGGCCAAGTAACATATGAAGGTAGACCTATCAGAATCACACCAGATTTCTCAACAGAAACTATGAAAGCCAGAAGGGCCTGGACAGAAATCATACAGTCCTTAAGGGACCACAGATTCCAACCCAGACTACTATACCCAGCAAAACTTTCAATCAACATAGATGGAGAATTCAAGATATTCCAAGACAAAATCAAATTTAAACAATATCTACATAGTAACCCAGCTTTACAGAAGTTACTAGAAGGGAAACTCCAAACCAAAGAAAACAACTACATCGAAGGAAACAGAGGAAATAGATAACTACACAACAAAAAACCAAAAGAAGACAAGCAATGAAACTCAGTGACACCACCAACACCACATCTAAAGTAAGTAACAATTGTTGGTCACTAGTTTCTATCAACATCAACGGACTTAACTCCCCAATTAAAAGACACAGACTAACAGAATGGTTGTGGAAACAGGATCCATCATTCTGTTGCATCCAAGAAACACACCTATGCAACAAAGATAAACGCTACCTCAGAGTAAAGGGCTGGAAAAATGTCTCTCAAGCAAATGGTTCCAGAAAACAAGCGGGAGTAGCCATCCTAATATCTAATAAAATAGACTTTCAACCAAGTTAATCAAAAAAGATAAGGACGGCCACTATATTCTCATTAAAGAAAAAATCCACCAAGAGGACATCACAATTTTGAATATCTATGCCCCAAATACAAGAGCACCTACATTCGTAAATGAAACAATATTAAAGCTTAAATCACACATTGATCCTAAAATCCTAATAGTGAGAGACTTCAACACTCCACTCTCACCAAGGGACAGATCAACTAGACAGAAAACAAATAGGGAAATAATAGGGTCACTTACAGAGAACCTAAATCAAATGGACCTAATAGACATCTACAGATCTTTTCATCCAAACTCAAAAGAGTATACATTCTTTTCAGCACTGCATGGAACCTTCTCCAAAATAGACCATATAGTTGGTCATAAAGCAAGCCTCAACAGATACAAAAAGATTGAAATAATCCCTTGTATTCTATCTGACCACCATGGACTTAAGCTGGACCTCAACAACAACAGAAGCAACAAACAGCCTACGCACACATGGAAACTGAACAACTTGTTACTCAATGACAGCTGGGTTAAGGAAGAAATAAAGAAAGAAATTAAAGACTTCCTAGAATTCAATGAAAACGAAGGCACAACATACCCAACTTTATGGGACACATTGAAAGCAGTGCTCAGGGGAAAATTTATAGCACTAAGTGCTTGCAAGAAGAAATTCGTAACATCACATACAAAAAACTTAATGGCCCAACTGAAAACCCTAGAAAAAAAAAAAAAGAAGCAGATACACCCAAGAGGAGCAGAAGGCTGGAAATAATCAAACTCAGGGCTGAAATCAATCAATTAGAAACAAATAAAACTATTCAAAGAATCAATGAAACAAAAAGCTGGTTCTTTGAGAAAATCAACAAGATAGTCAAACCCATAGCCAAAGTAACTAAAAAGCAGAGAGAATCTATCGAAATCAACAAAATCAGAGATGAAAAGGGTGACATAACTACAGACACAGAGGAAATTCAAACAATCATTAGGTCATTCTACAAAAGCCTATATGCCACAAAATTTGAAAACCTAAATGAAATGGACAATTTTCTTGATTGATTCCATCTTCCAACATTAAGTCAAGATCAGGTAGAAAGACTGAACAGCCCTATATCCCCCATGGAAATTGAAGCAGTCATTCACAGTCTCCCCTCCAAAAAAAGCCCTGGGCCAGATGGTTTAGCACGGAATTCTACCAGACCTTCAAAGAAGTGCTAACTCCAGTTCTCCTCAAACTATTCCACAAAATAGAAACAGAAGGTACATTACCAAACTCATTCTATGAAGCAACAGTCACCCTGATACCTAAACCACACAAAGACCCAACAAAAAAGAGCACTTTAGACCTATCTCTCTTATGAACATTGACACAAAAATACTCAATAAAATACTTGCAAACCGAATCCAAGAACACATCAAAGATATCATCCACCACGACCAAGTAGGCTTCATCCCAGGCATGCAAGGGTGGTTCAACATGTGGAAATCCATCAATGTAATTCACCACATATGATCATCTCCTTAGATGCTGAAAAAGCATTTGACATTGTCCAACACCTATTCATGTTTAAAGTCTTGGAGAGATCAGGAATACAAGGCACATATCTAAACATAGTAAAGGCAATATACAGCAAGCCTATAGCCAACATCAAACTGTACGGAGAGAAATTTAAAGCAATCCCACTGAAATCAGGGACAAGACAAGGCTGCCCACTCTCTCCCTACATCTTCAACATAGTACTTGAAGTCCTAGACAGAGCAATAAGACAACTAAAGGGGATCAAGGGGATACAAATCGGAAAAGAAGAGGTAAAAGTGTCACTATTCGCAGATGATATGATAGTATATATGAGCGAACCCAAAAATTCAACCAGCAAACTCCTCCAGCTGATAAACACCTTCAGCAATGTGGCAGGATACAAAATCAACTCAAAAAAATCAGAAGCACTCCTGTATGCCAAAGACAAAAAGGCCGAGAAAGAAATTAGGGAAACAACACCCATCACAATAGCCACTAACCACATAAAGTACCTTGGGGTGACACTAACCAAGCAAGTGAAAGACCTGTTTGAGAAAAACTTCAAGTCTCTGAAGAAAGAAATTGAGGAAGATATCAGAAGATGGAAAGATCTCCCGTGCTCATGGATTGGTAGGATTAACATTGTGAAAATGGCCATCCTGCCAAAAGCAATCTACAGATTCAATGCAATTCCCATCAAAATACCAACTCAATTCTTTACAGACCTTGAAAAAAAGATTCTCAGCTTCATATGGAGAAACAAAAAAACCCAGAATCTCCAAAACATTCCTGTACAACAACAGATCATCTGGAGGTATCTCCATCCCCGATCTCAAGTTGTACAACAGAGCAATAGTAATAAAAACTGCATGGTATTGGCATAAAAACAGAAAGGAGGATCAATGGAACCGCATAGAAGACCCAGAAATAAACCCACACACCTATGAATACTCGATTTTTGACAAAGAAGCCAAAACCATTCAATGGAAAAAAGACAGCATCTTCAACAAATGGTGCTGGTCCAACTGGATGTTCACATGGAGAAAAATGAAAATAGATCTATATTTATCACCCTGCACAAAACTAAAGTCCAAGTGGATCAAAGACCTCAACATAAAACCAGATACTCTAAATCTGTTAGAAGAAAAATTGGGGAACAGCCTAGAACTCATTGGCACAGGAGACAACTTCCTGAACAGAACACCAACAGCACAGGCTCTAAGAGCAACAATCAATAAATGGGACCTCATGAAACTCAAAAGCTTCTGTAAAGCAAAAGACACTGTCATCAAAACAAAATGCCTGCGTACAGATTGGGAAAGAATCTTCACTAACCCTTTATCTGACAGGGGACTAATATCGAGTATATACAAAGAACTAAAGAAGCTGAAAAGCAGCAAACCAAGTAATCCACTTAAAAAATGGGGAACAGAGCTAAACAGAGAGGAATATCGAATGGCAGAGAAGCACTTAAAGAAATGCTCATCCTCATTAGCCATCAGGGAAATGCAAATCAAAACAACCCTGAGATATCACCTTACACCCATCAGAATGGCCAAGATGAAAAACTCAAGGGACAGCACATGCTGGAGAAGTTGTGGAGAAAGGGGAACCCTCCTCCACTGCTGGTGGGAATGTAAACTGATACAACCACTCTGGAAATCTATCTGGCGATTTCTAAGACAATTAGGAATAGTGCTTCCTCAAGACCAAACTATACCACTGCTAGGTATATACCCAAAGTTTGCTCAAGTACACAAAAGGGATATTTGCTCAACCATGTTTATAGCAGCTTTATTTGTAATAGCCAGAACCTGGAAACTACCCAGATGTCCATCAACGGAGGAATTGGTACAGAAATTGTGGTATTTTTACACAATGGAATACTACTCAGCAATCAAAAAGGAGGAAATCATGAAATTTGCAGGCAAATGGTGGGATCTAGAAAAGATCATCCTGAGTGAATTATCCCAGAAGGAGAAAGACAAACATGGTATATACTCACTTATATAGACCTATAAGATATGATAAACATAATGAAATCTATACACCTAAAAAAGATAATCAAGAGAGCAGACATGGGGTAAGATTATCAATCCTCATTTAGAAAGACAGATGGGATGCACATTGAACATATGACAGGAGTCTACTGAGCGCATTTGAAAGATTCTAACTAGCAGTGTTTCAAAGCAAAGACTCATGACCAAACCTTTGGCAGAGTACAGGGAATCATAAGAAAGAAGGGGAGTTAGTCTGATGAGAAAAGGATAGGAGCTCCACAAGGACCAAACATATCTGGGCACAGGGTCTTTTCTGAGACTGACATGCAACCAAAGGACCATGTATGAATATAACCTAGAACCTCTGCTCAGATGTAGCCTGTGGTAGCTCAGTATCCAATTGGTTTCCCATAGTGAGGGGAACAAGGACTATTTCTAACAGGACCTCAATGACTGGCTCTTTGGCCTCCCTACCCCCCAAGGGAGGAGCAGTCCTGTTAGGCCACAGAGGAGAGCTTTGCAGCCAGTACTGAAGATACCTGATAAAACAGGATCAGATGAATAGGGAGGAGGTCCCCCCTATCAGTGGACTTGGAAAGGGGCACGGTGGAGATGAGAGAGGGAGGGAGGGACTGGGAGGGAATGAGGGATCGGGATAGGGCTGGGATATAGAGTTATTAAAATGTAACTGATAAGAAAAAAATAAAATTAAAAAAAAAGAAGTTGGAGGTTGGGAAAGTAGGGAGGATCTGACAGGAATTAGGAAGAGGAATGGGCAGTAGATATTATCAAAATGTGTCATGCAGGTCAATTTTTGTCAGCTTGAGTTACCTTGTTCTTTTAATTAAATTTTTATTTTTATATTAAAAAAAAAGAAGGGTAACCATCTAATTTTTAAGAGTGAAGAAGCAAAGGTAAAAAATGGCATTATTGCAAGCCAGTAATAACTGTAATGTTAGGGAAAGTGACATCTGATAGGAGTTGTTACTTTAGATAGCAGAATGCAATTTCTGTCTAAATGAAACACAAATGGAAGGAGGCAGTGGATTAATAGATATCTCACTTTCTGTGTGTTTCCTCATAGTCATCCTGTGCTCACCCTTAGCCAGACTCCGCCAGATGATACATGGCAAATAAATCTTTTGCTATTGTCAATTTTGGTCAACTTCCTTTGAAACAGAATATGACAGGTTAAGGTCAAAGAATAGTGCTTGGTGATATGTGGGTAAATGGAAAACAATTCTACGAGTAGTTTGTAATTCCCAAACTAACATTTCCTATTATATTGCTTCAAAAGAGGTACCTGTTCAGCTGCCCTTCCAGCACAGATACCTGCCAGTGAAATAGTGCCAGTGGTCGGGATAGGGGATGGGGGAATGGCATTAAAAAGGAGGATGTTAATTTAAAGGAATCCCAGAGCTCGAGAGTAGGATGAGGGAAAACTGTGGTCATGATGTATTGAAAAATAAAACAAAAATACAATAAAATAAAGAGTTGTTGTAGGTAGAGGATGGAATGTTTATGCATGTTTCTAAGAAAATGAGCCATATTTTAAAAGGATTTTTTTTCGCTTATGAAACAATCAGTCCTGAATAAAGTCCATTTTCAGCATGAATTTAAATTATCCCTGCCTGTGCCTGGTTCACTTTTACCAAGTCTTGTTTTGTCATAAATGTTGGACTAGACTGGTTTCTCCCTATGCCCTGTGGTTTGGATTAGACTCTTGAACACTATTATCTGTCTCTTCTGGCTGCACTTGTGAGGAAATGGAAGAGAAACCATGGGTCTAGTGGGAGTCAGAATGAGTGAAAAGGGCACCTCAAAGACCCCATGGGTTGAGCAATGCTGCTTTTAGAAATCAGATTCTTTACAAATTGTCAAATGAGCCTCACTATAGAGAAGTGTCTGATTCTTTTAGAATATTCCATGAATATAATAGTTAATGTTTTGTCTTTATAGCAAGACACCTGAGCCTACTTGTTAAGGAGTGACTTTCATTTAAGCTCACAGTTGTTGAAGTTCAAGGCCATGATATTCATTGGCTCAATGCTAATCGAGGCTTGTTGGCAGTATCAAATGAAGATTGATGGCAAAGTTTAGAGTACAACTTGTTACACAATCTAGAGACTCAAAGTTTGGATTCAAGTTTTTATAATAATTTGTTTTCAAGAAAACTATGAAAGAACCATTTTAACCCCTTCCAAGTTTGTGGATCAAAACACCCAAGAACATCTCACTAGGTCCAATCCTTAAAAAGATTCTGTGTCCTGCACCCCTTTTGCCATCATTAATCCAAGTTCTGCATTCATGGACCTTTGTTTGAGAGAAAACCACATATTTTAAACCATGGCAAATGTTTTCTTTAGAGTCTAGGATTCAGTCTCCATTGCAATACTAGTGTGCAATACTATAGTTTCAATACTTAAAACAATCAGTTTCAAGATTGATTTTTTTTTTAAATCTCATGACAGCTTGGTGATCAGGGAAAAAGTTTCAAGGAAAGTGATAGTGGATTATTTTATAAGATGGGGAAGGAATGCTACTTAGTGGACTAGGAGGAAGTGTGTGCTGTTTATAGAACTCACAATCAATCTCCAACGAGGCCCAGTAGGTTGGATCCTTCCAAGAAGTCATCTTCACCCCATATCCTTAGTTTGAGAATATATTCAAAACTAGAGGGGGTAGAGCTGAAGGATAATTTATCACTACTATCTCCCTCAGCTGTAGAGAGAAGCATTTTCAACCTCAATTTTCTTTTTGTCTTCTTATGAGATTAGATTCTCCCAGGGTTGATCTCTTTTCTAAATGCATCAACCCCCCGCTGAGTTCTCAAAGCGAACAGCAAATAAAGAGTTGCTATGTGTGCACACAAATAATTTAGAATTTCATTATACAGAGCTGCTGATATGTAAGGAGGCAGAAGTAGGAAGAGTCAAAATATTTGCTGGCTTTGGCTGCAGCACTTTATGCTGATGATTTTCCTCCTTTGAAAGGAAGCTCCAGAGAACAGTATTTGGGAGGTGGAAAATTGGTGTCAACTTGCATTCATGTAGACAGCATTCTGATATTGGCCTATTTTGTATAGTCCCTCTGTTATTTAAGAGGAGTTGGGCAGTTAGAAATGGGAATTATAAAAAGTTCACCAGGAATAAAATAGTGTAAATGAAGCACTAAACATCTATTCAGAAAAAGTGCTACCTCCAACTCCTCCATACTAGAATCACATTTAAGACATTTTTTTCTTTCTTAATAAAGTGTCTCAAAAAATAATAATAAAGTATCTCTTTGTACTGTATGTGTTAAAAGACAGTCCTCTTAGGCAACAGGCCAAAGCCAAGGTAGCTCAGGTTTTATAGTCAGACAGATCTAGGTCTAATTTGAAGTATTTCTTAGTTGTGTGCCCTATGCTATTTTACTTAAATTCTCTAAATTTCTAAACTTCAAATATTGCTGCCTAATATTTACTGTCTTGCTTGCCACTCTAGCAGTTCTAGAAAGTTTTAGTTACCCAGTGGAATACCATCATGCTCTGCAACAGATGATGTGCTTTAATATGCACTAAAAATGAGAACCACTAATAAAATATCAATAATACCCACATTATTATCTCAAGGGAAGTTATTTTAACTCTAGACAAATCTATCCGTCTTCCTATCCTACATGTTTATTTGGATGTTTAGTAGGCTTGGTAAATTGCACATATTTACAACAAGGTTCAAGCCTTTGTTCCTAAAAGTACTCCCTTCCTCCTCCCTCTCTCTTTTAAGACAAGTTTTCTCTGTGTACCCTTGCCTGTCCTGGAACTCACTCTGTAGAGCAGGCTGGACTTGACAGAGACATGCCTGCCTCTGAATCTCGAGTTCTGTCATTAAAGGTGTGTGCCACCTTGCCAGGCTCTAAGACACTCCATTAATTAGTGCTATCTTTGTAGTAAATGACATGAACCTTAGCTGGTTTTCCAAACTACTTTATTGCTACTCTTGATCCTCTGTCTCTGCTTAACTTCTTTTTGGAGTGAGAGTGGTGGTGATTCTGATGATCACATTCAAGGACATGTTCATACTAATTTTGCACTGTTTCACTGAGCTACATCATGTGTTCAGCATCGTCCTATTGAAAATGTCCACTGCACATAGTTCCCTTTCTTCTTCTTCTTCTTCTTCTTCTTCTTCTTCTTCTTCTTCTTCTTCTTCTTCTTCTTCTTCTTCTTCTTCTTCT
>NW_026589137.1:7799639-7818158 GCF_907164565.1 Psammomys obesus
CTTCTTCTTCTTCTTCTTCTTCTTCTTCTTCTTCTTCTTCTTCTTCTCCTCTTCCTCATTCTTCTTCTTCTTCTTCTGCTGTCCTGGACTCACTTTGTCAACCAGGCTGGCCTTAAAATCACAGAGATCTGCCTGCCTTTTCTTCCCCAAGTGCTGGGATTACAGGTGTGTGCCACCACACCTGGCTGCTCATAATTCTTCTTGATATGCAAAACGTAAGAATATCTTATATACATGTCTATGAAGCAGTGTTTTAAAAAAAATTACATTAATATGTTATAAAGAAAGTGAACAGTTTTCTTTCCTATGCCTTCAACTAGTTAGTCCTGCAAAAAGGTAGGAAGAGACATCTTAGGATGTCAAAATAAGCAGTACCTTATATGGGTTACTTCTTTTCCAACTATTGATGAATTTGGTCCTGTTCCAGTTTGCTTCCTATTGATGTGGCAAACACACTGACCAAGACCAAGTTGGGGAGGAGAGGGTTTATTTAGCTTAAATGTCCTGATCACAGTTCATCATTGAGGAAAGCCAATATAGGAACTCAAATGGCAATATTCTGGAGGCAGAAATCATGAAAAATCATGAAAGAATACTGTTTGTTCTCCATAACTTGCTGTCCTGGTTTGAATTAGAATGTGTGGTGGTACAGTTAGGTGGTGTGGCATTGTTTGAGTAGGTGCAGCCTTTTTGGAAGAAGTGTGTCACTATGGGGACAGGCTACAAGGTCTCAGTTCAAGCCAGGCCTAGTGGCTGACTGTCTCTTTTTGCTGTTTGTGCATCAAGATGTAGGACTCACAGTTCCTTCTTCAGCATCATGTCTGCATACCACCATGTTTCCCACCATGATGAAAATGTACTGAACTTCTGAAACTTTAAGACAGCTCAATTAGTCTTTTTCCTTTATAAGAGTTTATGTGGTCATAGTGTCTCTGCACATCGATAGAGATCCTAAGTAAGATCCTATCTCAGCCTACTTTCTTATACAGATCAAAAACATATGTCTAGATGTGTCATTGCTCATAGCTGAGCCCTTGTATATCAATCAAGAAAGTACCTCTACAGACTCTCTTATAGACCAGTCTGATGAAGGTATATTCTTATTTGAGATTCTCATTTTCTAGATGACTGCAGCTTGTATATAGTTGACAAAACCTAACCAGTAAAGGTTCCAGAGCCAACATCTGCAGTATTATAGGTTATTACCATTGTTATTCATTATCCTCAAGAACATGTGAGTACACACCATGTGTGACTTTCTGGATCTGGGTTACCTAACTCTATCAATTTGCCTGCAAATTTAACAATTTTCTTGTTTTTAATAGCTCACTCAACTAACCTATACCCATGAAGGCTTACAGAGATTGAAGTACCAAACAAAGAACATGTATAGATTGGACCTAGGCCACCATATATATGTAACTGATAGGCAGTTTGGCCTTTATGTGGGGTCCCTAGCAAGTGGAATGCCAGAGCCTGCCAGCAGAGTCTAACAGTACCTGAGTGGGGAGTGAGGATTGAAAAAAAATTATAGCAAGTCACACTACACATGGGATCAGCTCAAGAGGGCTGTCAGTAAGACTGCTGCCTGAGTTTATTCCACAATTCCTTTTTGTAGTCAAAGCAAAAACAAGTCACATCAATACAATAAAGAAGTTCATAGAAATTCCAAACTTTTTTTTTATTTCTTCTTTTTTTAAACTACTTACCTGTAGCAGATATGGCCTAAGGTTACAACTTGGAGAAAATTCTTCTTTTTTCTGTCTCAAGGGAAGGCCAGGTGAAAAGATGTTTTTTTTTTTTTTTTTTTTTTCTGAATAACAAAGGAGCTTGACAAACAAGCAGCTCTCCACAGGTCTCCCTTTTTTTTTTTTTTTTTTTTTTTTTTTTTTTTTTTTTTTTTTTACTCTAAAAGACCATAGCTTAAGAGCTATAGAGCAGAAGATTGAATCTGTCTTAGGTTGTCTCTCTTGAAAGATATTATTTTACCTGTCATTGGTACATGAATTCCACCAATCATGACCTGTCTTAGGTTGAATATTCCTCAGAGATATCTTACCTATCCTTTACTACCACCCTCCGCTAGGGTAAACACTGGAGTTTAATCTTATGCAGATCAGCTTTAACATTTTAGAAGGCCTTGATAAAAGTTTTAATTATCACTGTTTGGGGACATACTCCTAATAAAAGTAATAAGTCAAGTCCTACAACACTTCATAAAAGTGACATAAAAAGATGCCTGTGAGAGCCATAATACCTGCAATAATTAATCCAGCCCTTTTAGGTCTGCTTCTAGCATTTGTAATCCCTTATCAGAATACCAAGCCTGAGAAACATTCACAGGAACCATAAAAAGGCTGTCGAACAACCAGAACCTGCTGTCTATTTGAAATCTTAGAAATTCAGTTTGTTAGTTTGCATTGATGGCAAGAAACATTAAAGGTTCGATATTGTATTAAAATGTTAACATTCCAAACAACAAACCATAAGGAGGAATTAAACAGGCAGTTACAGGGCCTCCTGAGAGTTTCTGAAGCAAGCTTCCAAATATAGGTCTACTGAAAACCAGTAAAAGACCAAACTCCTATAGTCAGTCCTTTTTTCCATTCTTCCCAATTTTGTTGAGAATTGTCCTGATTACCAGACAGATAAAGTCCAGTCATATTTTGTCTCAAAGTTTTCTCTGCACAATATCTTCTCCCAAGAGCAGCATGTAAAAAAGGTGAGTCAGGAGCATAATCCCAAAACAGCAATCTGTTCATCATCAAGACAGAATTCATTACTGTAAGCAGCAGAAAGATATTCTCTTTCCTGCGAATATCTCCCGCAAATAGCACCAATCTTTCTGGGATCCACTGGGCACCTTCAACATCCTGTGAAAAAACACAAACATATCCTCTTTCCCATATTAATACAAGGTAGGGGCCCTGCCATATTCCAGTAATTGGATCTTTCCATTTCACTTGGGCATAATTATTTTTGGTATTAGGGTGCCACAATTGATCAGCCACAGAACTGCCTTGTAGATGACATTCAGAAATTTTAAAATAAGGAAAGCATGATTAAGATAATTCTGTGGTGTTTGGGGATATAATTCCTCCTTTTTTAATTTTTGCAATTGGTTCTTAAGAGATCCATGGGCATGCTCAACAAGTCCTTGGCCTTGAGGATTATATGGAATACCTGTTTTATGACTTATAGTCATTTGAGTGCAAAAACTCTGAAAAACTTGACTCATATATCCTAATCCATTATCAGTCTTTATAATGGAAGGAATACCAATTGTAGCAAAACATTTTAAGCAATGACTTATAACATGTTTGGTAGCTTCTACTGTTAAAGAAGTTGCCATGTTATATCCAGAAAAAGTATCAATTGTTACATGAACATATTTTGGTTTTCCAAATACTGGGATATGAGTTATGTTCCTAGGTTTTAAATTTAAGTCAACTTTATGTTACAGATTTTAAACATACACAATGACCAAATATCTCTAACCAAGACATATAGAACATGGTAAACTTATACATGCAAAACAAACAGACAAAACACCTTGCTATTTGTTGAATCCATTTTTTTAATGACCACAGAGGCTTTGTAGCAGGATTAACTATTAGTTTTTTTCACCAGAAAAACTGAGAAGTTGTCACCCCCAACCCCATCCCTGAGTTATTTTAGCTGTAGCTTGACACTGCTCAGTAAATTCAGACTCCCATAATAAATTATCTCCTCCTGATAATTAACACGTTCTTGCTAATTTCTTCCAGTACCCTGAGCAAAAGGCCTCAGTAAACAAGGACTCTATTAGAGCTTGAGTAAAAGGTGTTATAGGACCATATTGAGAGTATACCATTTTTAATTCTTTTAGTTGTTTAAAAGATGTAGGAGCATGGACTCTCACCTTATTACCCTGTCCATGATGTTGCTCTATAATTGGAAAGCCATAAAATTCAGTTATACCTTCTCCTTTCCACCTAACTTGTTGTAAAGAAACTTTTAAAAGGGATACAGTTGCTTTGGAGTGGACAAAGAAAAAGGCCCACTCGTCTTTTGAGTTATAGCAACTGTAGCCATCCCAGGAGGAGGGTCCGCGACTGCAATCAATGAGGGAGTTGGAATGGGAGATTGAGCCTCATTTTTCTAGTAGTTAATTCTCCAATTGTTCTGTTTATTTTCCCCAGGCTCCATTCTAACTTTTTTTATTTTTATTTTTGCCAAGGCTCAAGGCTTTTAAGATTCATAGCCTGAATCAGAGGATATCTCTCAGAATCCTCCAGCTCTACAACCTCATCAGGATCTAAGTCATCCTCAAAGTGTTCCCCTAACAATTGGCCTGCTCTTTGATCACCTCCCCTTGAGGGGGGAGCAGCCTTACCAGGCCACGGTAGAGGACAATGCAGCCAATTTTGATGAGAACTGATAGAGTAAGATCAGAAAGGAGAGGAGAACCTCCCCTATCAGTGGACTTGGGGAGTGGCATGCATGCAGAAAGGGGAGGGAGGGTGGGATCGGGAGGGGACGAGGGAGGGGCTTATGGGGGGATACAAAATGAATAAAGTGTAATTAATAGAAAATTTTAAAAAAGAAATAAATTATTGTCATTGTTTAGTCTCATTTTGTCCCGAAGCTTCCTGTTTGTCTTTCCTCTTTCTCTCTAACCCTGAAAGTTTCACTTTATTTTGTCTTGTGTCACAGTTACAGACTGTCTCCAATTAAAGCCAGTACAAAAAACATGATACTACTACTTTGTCCCATTTTTACTCTCCAATTTTACTCACTGTGCTTCCTTCTCTTTAGTTTATGATCCAAACTCACCAACACCATGGTGTCCTTCACTGCTTCCATGTATCTCAAGTAACTGTTCCAGTAGAGTTGAACAGTTCCTGAGTGTGGAATGAGGACTGAAATAGTTAAAGCAAGTCACACTACACATGGGATCACCTCAAGAGGGCTATCAGTAAGACTGCTGCCTGAGTTCATTCCACAATTCCTTTTTATAGGCAAATCAAAAACAAGTCACATCAATACAAGAAAGAGGTTCATGGAACTGCCAAACTTGTTTTCTAAAACTACTTCACTGTAGCACATATGGTCCAAGGTCACACAAACAAGTTTTAAGGAACTTGAGAATTTTCTCTTTTCTCTGTCTCAAAGTGAAGGCCAGAGTGAAAAGATGTTTTTTGATGAATAACAACACAGCTTGACAAACAAGCAGTTCTCCACAGTGGAGTGGGAGCTGTCTCTGACATGGACTCTGTTGCCTGTTTTTGGATCAACTTCCCCCTAGCTGGAATGCCTTGTCTGGCTTCAATAGAAGAAGATGCACTTAATCCTGATGCTACTGGAGTGGGTTGGTATGGTAGAGGGGGAGCACTTCTCTTTTCTCAGGAGAAGAAGAGAGGGAAAGAGGGAAGAGGGTGGAAAGGCAGGGATGATAGGAGGGTAGGAAGGGGGCTGATATTGAGATGTAAAATGAATAAATAAATATATTTTTAAAAACAACAAAAGAAAGAAAAAGATCATGATGGAAAGAGCCTATTGCTGAAGGCATGTATTTGAGTAGTAGTACATGAAAAAATTGAGCTGGTGTCTTCCTGGAAGCTTCATCCCTACTGGTTATTTTTCAGAGTTCTGGAAGATGATGTGTGCACTACAGGGGGAGAAATGTCATGAGTTTATCCAGTTGTGAGGCACAATAATTCTGAGTTGGCAAGACATGCTCACTGATTCAAAAGTGGTATGAATGTTGTGGAAGTAACCAACCACTTTCTGACTCTCCTCCACAGTACAGAATTCATGTCTGATAGTATTAACTGGGTCCAAAAGTTGTGATTTGATAGATAGGTCACAGGCTGTAGGAGAGAACCAAATACTATTGTTCTGTTAAATAGACTTATTATTAATATAGACTCTAAGCTGTTATTATCATATACATTGATTTGGCATCTCTCATCCCTCATTAGACCTATGGTAGTAGCTGGAGACTAATGTAGATATCCATGACTGAACAAAAGAATAGGAACTTTGGACAGAACAGCTCTAAATTCGATATTGACATTAACATCCACCCTTCTCCTGATGCCAAGGATCAGTTATGGTTATGGAACAGGGGACAGAGATAGTAAAAGCCAAAGAGAATGAACAATTGAAGCAAAACTTTATTTTCTAGGCATGATAAGGTCCTTGTACATACAAAGCCACAGGATTATTACAATAAGCAAAGGATTTAACACGCAAAATCAAGAATGGAGAGGAAAAGGTCTCAGAAGTTTCAACCCTATCTGAAAAGCTATTGGCAATTAATGGCCTCTGTGGGAGTGAAGGTGTGAGAGACTTGACCATGGAAAGACTGTAATTTGGGGTTAGCCATTGAGTGTTGAGAGCTCAGTGGGTTTATTCTGTGGGAACCTTAGAAATAAGAATTTTGGGAGCAGTACAGAGGATAGAGGCCTGGCTTGAGATGTTTCAGAGGAAATTTTAAAGACCTTTTGCTATTTTAATAGAAGATTCTGTCATTATGGTTAGTTGAAACTGAAGATCCAGCTTTAATTAAAAAGATACCAGAGCCACTAAAGTGAAACCTTTGCTTTGCTGGGATACTAGATGCTTCTGGGCACCATAATGGGATGCTTCAGCCCTGGGCACCCAGAGCTGAGAATTTAGCTGCGATTAAAAAGAGACCACACAGGACCTTAATGTATCTGTCTTCTGAGAGGCTTCATCCAGCAACTGATGGAAACAAATGAAGAGACCCATAGCCAAACAATAAGCCGAGCTCAGGCAGTTTGGTGGAAGAGTGGGAGGAAGGATTGAGGGAGCTGGAGAGGTCAAGGACTCCATAAGAAGACCTACAGAGTAAACTAATCTGGGCTGATGGGTGCTCACAGAGACTGAACCACCAAAGAAAGAGCATAAACGGGCTGGACCTAGACCACCTACACATATGTAGCAGATGTGCAGTCTGGTCTTCATGTGGGTCTTCTAATAATTGGAGCACAGGCTGTCTCTGAATCTGTTGCCCGCCTTTGGATCTCTTTTCCGTAGATGGGCTGCCTTAACTGGCTTCAGTGGGAAAGGATGCTCTTAGTTCTCCTGCAACTTGATGTGTTTGGGTGGCTTAATACTTGTGGGATGGCTCTCTTTCTCAGAGAAGTGAAGTGGGAGTGGGAGCAGGGATGTGTGAGTGCAGCACTGGGAAGAGAGTAGGAAGTGGGCTGTTATCAGGCTGTAAAGTGATTAAATATATAAATTAATGAAAAAAAGGAGATCAGTATCACTGAGGTGAAATCTTCTGTGAATTGTTTTCTGAGAGTCACCACACAGAAGCTGGGCTTTAGAAGCATCCAAAATGGTACAGTTGAACTTGCTAGTGCAAAAGTCACCTAGGTGGTACTGCTTTAAATTCCTTATCTAATGATTTCTATAATTTTCTCATTGGGTTTACATTTACAAGACTTCCTTAATTATAACTAACTTTTATTTTATCTTCTTTTAGACCAGGACAACAACAAGCTTCATTTTAAATTGGTATGGATTTTTATAAAAATTCAAAGTTACGTTTTACTCTCTATAATTCAACCTTGCTTCAAAATAAATTTTATATAATTATAAAATTTCAAAGTTATAAATATCTATTCAAATTAAATTGGTTTAAAATGTACAACTAAATGCCTATGTCTTTTCAGTTCCTAAATTAATAAATGCTGTTGATGTTTCTTCTGCCATGTGCTGCCTATGTTAGGGATTCACCACTACACTTTCTGGCTAATAGGTTTGTTTAATAAATTCAAATGTAATTTTAAAATTGCTTTATACTTTTCTGCTCTATTGTTGGTTTTAAAACTTATAGCTCACGAGTTTGTTACTACATACAGCATTTTACCAATAATCTAAATTAAGATCTATTACTTTTAGAGGATTTGTTTATGTTAAAATTTGGTCATTGTGCTGTATCTCTACTATCAAAAGGTTAAAATACGCTTGGTCTTATTTTCTAAAAAAGGTATTATTATTAATCTATAGTATAGCCTTAGACTTCTATAAGCTATAAACATTTTATATACTAAATCCTACAGAAAACTCGTTTGCTATCACTTTAATGGACTATATTTATGACTTTTAAGACTCCAACTTAACAGGGACAAAACCTAATGGTTAAAAATGCAAGTTAATAGTCATCTCACAGATGTCCAAATATATATTTATAGTCCTACAGATGCAAACATGGTCTCACTGCAATCTTTAATAAACAGCTGAGGATGGTCATTGAGTCACCATATACGTGTTGGTAAAAATAATAGCCTTCCTAACAGGCTCATTCAGAGCAATAACTATGCTCTAGACCGTAGCTGCTGCTCTAAAGCTGCTGGCATTCCCGAAAAAAAAGTAAAACAAACAAACAAACAAACAAACAAACAAAAAAACACCAAGAGGTCTGCAATGCCCCATTCAGCCGGGGTATAGCCAAAAGTCAGTTCTGCCAGGTAACTATTTCAAATGCAGCTAAAGGGGACACTGGTCCCACTGCTGCCTCAACAAGCCATTGGCTGCCTGCCAGCAGACTGGCCTCTGGAAGTCAAAATGCTTCCAAGCAGGCTTGCTCTCTGTGCCCAGCCATGGAAGTTCAACCAGCACACGAGCCATAGACCCTTCCAGCTCTTTGGCCTGGCAGAGGACAAATAAATGGCTCCTTGATTCGGTGACTTCTACCATCCTCACCCAGCCCAGAGTGACATTACAGGTCTATTTTGGCCCCACAGTGGGGTCCAACAGACATGTTGCCAACTTCTGTGTTGGGAGACTTCAGATGCCTTCCCAGTTCTCTTCATATGCAGGAGACTAGGCCTTATACCTAAGTCAGAGTTGCTATTGTCAGGCCTAGATACAATATGCCTTGTTGCCAGACTCACGAAATAGGACTAACTGTAACCTTTTACCATCCCCTTAGCTAAAGGACAATAAATGTTCATAGCAGTCTCACCTATATCTCACCTATATCTCATGGTAAATGATGCATAATACACCTATATCTCAAGGTAAATAATACAGAGGTTCCCCTCAAAAATATTTGAGAGTCTAAGAAAGGGTCTTAAGATTGATAAACCCCAGTTATACATGCTTGAGTCTAAGAAAATGCCTTAAGATTGGTAAATGTAAGTTATGCATAATTAAGAATCTAAGACAGCGTCTTAAGGTTGGCAAATGCAAGTTAAAAATGTTTAAATGTCTAAAAAATGTTTAAGGTTGGTAAATACAAATTATAAAGTTTGCAATGTCTAAGGTGATTTAAGATATCCTAAATAGATAAAACTACTTAATAGTTCTTCCTGTTCCTATGCTACTGTTGCATTGACTGTCCACAGTTTTGGCCTTTACCAATAGAGCTCTAATTTATTAATCTAACTCTAATACAAAAACATTCCACTATACCACCCACTATCATGGTTCCAAGCTCAAGATTTTAAATCTCCATAATGTGTACTTATACTAAAGGTTAAGATCAAGTGAGCTTTTGTCCCTTCTACACGAAAGGCTTCTGCCTTTTCAGAGCTCACCTATAAGAATGCTTATGCTGTAAACATGAATATGTATGTCCATTGCTTTTTCTACAATGTATATTTCAATTCTGATTACAATTATGATGCTAACATGTCTAAAGTTTTATCCCCTTTGTAAAACTTAAGAGTAATTCTTGCAAGCTGCAGGAAATTACCTGAATCCACCTCTCAGGTCAATTGAACTCCAGATAAGTACTGCACTTATTGCTTATCTCAGAAGGTGGGATTTCTCCCCTTTCCCTGGTTTTGGGACTTCCCTTTACTGGCTACCGTATTGCTATCTACTACCTGCAACACTGGCTGGATTGGTGAGTTCTCCTCATTGGCTAGCCAATTGGTGAGTTCACCTCATTTATCAGCATAAAACACCTTCCTTGATAGGCGAAGCTTGACTGTTCAGTGCCCAGCAACTTCCTACTATCTTTTGAGACAGACGGACCTCCTCTCAGCCATAGTCTTCACTGGCTACAGTTGACCACCACAAGTGTTCAACTCTGACCTCACAGACTTCCATCAAGCTGGACCTGAAATTTACCTCCCAAACATGGATGTTCTTGTAGACCCTGGACAGGATCAAAGCAGCCTGTTCTTCCTTGACTTGGCCAGCACTGCAGCCTTTTGACCCCCCTACAGTGTCCCCAGTGTCAGCAGGAAGTAGCCAGAAGAGAATCTACACCCTTTATTCACTTATTAACAAAAGGGTGGAATGGTGTGCTTCAGGACCAGGACAAGAAGCTTCAGGTTCTCCCAGCATTCTTCAATCCATCTGCTAACTTAGACCTAGTCCTGGAAGCTTCTAGCCTATTTAACCTAGGCCTAGAATGTTTTCTGCTTCTGAGGTTTACTATTTAATAAACTCACACTTCCTTGTTCTTACTGAGCCCTGGGATGGCTGGTTCAGCTGAGCTGTTCTGGCTCAAATTCCTCTCCCAACTAACTTATTCAATCTGGATTTTCTCTCAGCCTCTGAATTGCTCTGCTTGGTCTCAAACTAACTCCAGCAATCTGCTCCAATCCTGTGGCTCCTTCTCTTTTTCTGGCTAATTCTGTCTCTCTTTTGTTCTTTCTGCAACCTGTCTCTGTGAAACTCTCCCAGTAAAAAATTGTCTTTTCTCTTTCTGCATTGGCCCCTATGTAGGTTCCCTTTCCTCTCTCTTCTCCTTAGAGTTGGGCATATTCTTTTAGGTCTCTCTCTGCTTTGTTCCTGTTTCTGACACTCACTTATACATCACCTTCAAACTTGGGTATTTCCCACCACACCTCAACCTAAACTTTTCTTTTCCTGATACTTGCTCTGTACTAGGTTAATCTTGAGCTCAGATCTGATTACCTTTGTCTTCTGGATTAAAAGTGTGTTTGTATTCCAGCCAGATTACACAGACCTAAAAGGTCTTTGAATGTGATCTCTTGCCAGAACAACCATGTTCTGAATTAAAATTCCTCTACAGACTGAACTTTTAAGGGGATTTTGGATTTTTAGAGATAATAAATGTTTTAAAGAAACTAATATTTTAATGTGTTTGAATTTATAAAGACGGTGAGACTTCTATTAAAATTATTTGTGTTTTTAATGTGAGATCTCGGGCATGAATAAAAAAATGTTTGTTGGGTAGTGGTGATGCAAGCCTTTAATCTGAGCATATAGGAGGCAGTTGTGGGCAGATCTCTGAGTTTAGGGCCAGTCTGCTCTACAGAGAAAGTCTAGGAGAGCCAAAGCTACATAGAGAAATCCTGTACTGATCCCTCCCCTGACACAAACACACACACACACAAAGAAATTAAAAGGTTCTGGCTTAATATTGATGTGCTTGTATGTCAAGTTGACAAGGGGTCAGTTTGTGCTGACTAGTTTTTTTTTTTTTTTTTACTTTTTTTACATTTTTATATTAATTACAGTTTATTCACTTTGAATCCAAGCTATAGCCCCCTCCGTCATTCCCTCCCAATCCCACCCTCCCTTTCTCATCACCTCCCATGCCCTTCTCCAAGTCAACTCTTAAGGGAGATCCTCTTCCCCTTTCTTCTGACCCTAGCTTATCAGGTCCCATCAGGACTGCTACATTGTCTTCCTCTGTGGCCTCGTAAAGCTGCTCCCCCCTCAGGGGGAGGTGATCAAAGAGGTGCTGGATAATCTTATGTCAACTTAACATAAACTAGAGTTATCTAAAAGGAGGAAACCTCAATTGATCAAATGCTTCCATAAGATCTGGCTGTAAGGCATTTTTTTAAAGTTCCCACCCTGCTTGAGTCCCTGCCTTGGCTTCCCTCAGTGGACCATGACTTGGGATATGTAAGACAAATACATTGTTTCCTCCTCAAGTTGCTTTTTGATCATGGTATTTTATCACAGCAATAGTAACCCTAACTAAGATGTGTGTAACACCTCCTTATGAGTTGTTAGTCAGACGGGCTCCAGAGCTTCTCTTAAAATACAGCTTCTCACCATTCATTGTGGCTTCCCATCAGAAACAGATAAGACCATGTTGCTGAAGGTACCAGATAGGATAAGATAAGATAAACATACTAAAATCTGTACACTTAAAGAAGCTAAACAAGAAGGAATTCCCAGAGTAAGATGATCAATCATCACTTAGAAAGACAAATGGTTTACAGAAGCTTTTCAATTTCATGAGGTCCCATTTATTGATTGTTGCTCTTAGAGCCTGTGCTGTTGGTGTTCTGTTCAGGAAGTTTTCTCCTGTACCAATGAGTTCTAGGGTATTCCCCACTTTTTTTTTCTAGCCGATTTAATGTGTCTGGTTTTATGTTGAGGTCTTTGATCCACTTGGACTTCAGTTTTGTGCAGGGTGATAAGTATGGATCTATTTTCATTTTTCTACATGTAGACATCCAGTTGGACCAGCACCATTTGTTGAAGATGCTATCTTTTTTCCATTGTATGGTTTTGGCATCTTTGTCAAAAATCAGGTGTCCGTAAGTGTGTGGGTTTATTTCTAGGTCTTCTGTTCGATTCCATTGATCCACCATTCTGTTTCTATGCCAGTACCATGCAGTTTTTATAACTGTTGCTCTGTGTGTCTAGTTTTATGTTGAGATCTTTGATCAACTTAGACTTTAGTTTTGTGCAAGGTGAAAAACATGGATCTATTTTCATTTTTCTGCATGTAGATATCCACGTGGACCACCACCATTTAGTGAAGTTGCTGTCATTTTCCTTGAATGGTTTTGGCTTCTTTGTCAAAAATCAAGTATCTATAGGTGTGTGGATTGATTTCTGTGTCTTCTTTTTGGTTCCATTGATGCATCTTCCTGTTTCCATGCAAATACCATGCAGTTTTTATTACTATTGATCTGTAGTCCAGCTTGAGATCAGAGATGCAAATATCTCCAGATGATCTGTTGTTATACAGGATCATTTTGGAAATTCTGAGTATTTCTGTTTCCATATGAAGTTAAGAATTTTTCTTTCAAGTTCTGTAAAGAATTGTCTTAGTATTTTGATGGGAATTTCATTGAATCTGTAGTTTGCTTTTGACAGAATGGACATTTTCACTATTTTATTCCTACTGATCCATGAGCACTGGAGATCTTTCCATCTTCTGATATCTTCTTCAATTTCTTTCTTGAGAGACATGAAGATTTTTTTTTAAACAAGTCTTTCACTTGCTTGGTTAAAGTCACCCCAAGATAAGATACTTTATGTTTTTAGTGGTTATCTGAAGGGTGTTGTTTCCCTAATTTCTTTCTCAGCCCTTTTGTCTTTTGTATACAGGAGGGCTACTGAGTTTTTTGAGTTAATTTTGTATCCAGCCACTTTGCTGTAGGTGTTTATCAGCTGTAGGAGTTCCCTGGTAGAGTTTTTGGGGTCACTCACGTATACTATCATATCATCTGCAAATAGTGATAATTTGACTTTTTCCTTTCCAATTTGTATTCCCTTAATCTCCTTCAACTGTCTTATTGCTCTAGCAAGGACTTTCAGCACTATGTTGAAGAGATATGGAGAGAGTGGGCAGCCTTGTCTTGCCCCTGATTTCAGTGGGATTGCATTAAGTTTCAAGTTTCTCTCCACTGAGTTTGATGTTGGCTATAGGCTTGCTGTATATTGAGTTTACTATGTTTAGGTATGTGCCTTGTATCCCTGATCTCTCCAAGACTTTAAACATGAATGGGTGTTGGATTTTGTCAAATGTTTTTTCGGCATCTAAGGAGATTATCATGTGGTTTTTCTCCTTCAGTTTGTTTATATGATGGATTTCATTGGTGGAATAACATATATTGAACCATCCTTGCATGCCTAGGATGAAGCCTATCTGGTCATGTTGGATGATATCTTTTACATGTTCTTGGATTCTGTTTGTCAGTATTTTATTGAGTATTTTTTCATCAATATTTATAAGAGAGATCGGTCTGAAATTCTCTTTTTTTGTTGGGTCTTTGTGTGCTTTAGGTATCAAGGTGATTGTGGCTTCATAGGATGAGTTTGGTAATGTTCCTTCTGTTTTTTTTTTCATTTTTAATTTTTTTTTATTTTTATTATTAGTTACATTTTATTAACTCTCTATCCCACCTGTGTCCCTCTCCCTCATTCCCTCCCAATCCCACCCTCACTTCCTCATCTCCTCTCTGTCCCTTTCCAAGACCACTGATAGGGGAGGTCCTTCTCTCCTTCCATCTGACCCTAGCTTATCAGGTATCTTCAGGACTGGCTGCAATGTCCTCCTCTGTGGCCTAGGAGGACTGCTCCTCCCTTGGGGTGTGGGGAGGTAAAGAGCCTGCCATTGAGTTCCTGTCAGAAATAGTCCCTGTTTCCTTACTAGGGTACCCACTTGGTTACTGACGTACCACGGGCTACATTCGAGCAGAGGTTCTAGGTTATATCCATACATGGTCCTTGGTTGAAGAAACAGTCCCATATAAGACCCCTGTGCCCAAATATATTTTTGTAAAATACTTTGAAGAGAATTGGAGTTAGGTCTTCTATGAAGGTCTGGTAGAATTCTGCACTGAAACCATCTGGCCCTGTGCTGCTTTTTTTTTTTTTTTTTTTGTAAGGGAGACTTTTGATGACTGCTTCTATTTCCTTAGGACTACTCAGTCTTTGTACCCCACCTTCATTTAATTTTGGTAAGTGTAATCTGTCAAGAAAATTGTACATTTCATTTCAATATTCAAATTTTGTGGCATATAGGCTTTTGTAGTAAGACCTAATGATTGCTTGGATTTCCTCTGTGTCTGTTGTTATATCTTCCTTTTTGCTTCTGTTTTTCCTGATTTGGACAGTTTCTCTGTGCCTTTTAGTTAGATTGAGTAAGAGCTTGTCTATCTTGTTGATTTTTTTTCAAAGAACCATCTCTCGGTTTCATTGATACTTTGAATTGTTTTATTTCTTTCTAATTTATTAATTTCTGCCCTGAGATTGAATATTTCCAGCAGTACTCCTCTTGTGTGTTTTTGTAGTACTTCCAGGTGAGCTGTTTAGTTGCTTGTATTTGAAGTTTCAAATTTCTTCTTGAAGGCACTTAGTGCTATGAACTTTCCTCTTAGCACTGCTTTTTTTGTGTCCCATAAGTTTGTGTATGTTGTGTCTTCATTTTCATTGAATTCTAGGAAGTCTTTAATTTCTTTATTTGTTCTACAACCCAATTGTCATTGAATAGCAAGTTGTTCAGTTTCCATGTGTGTGTAGACTTTTTGGTATTTCCGTTGTTGTTGAGGTCTAGCTTTAGACCATGGTGGTCAGATAGAATACAGGGGATTATTTCAATCTTCTTGTATTGCTGAGGCTTGATTTGTGACCAACTATGCAGTCTATTTAGGAGAAGGTTCGATGAGGTGCTGAAAACAAGGTATAATCTTTTGAATTTGGGTGAAAATTTCTGTAGACATCTATTAGGTCCAATTGATTTAGGGCCTCTGTAAGTACCTTTATTTCCCTGTTTATCTTCTATCTGGATGATCTGTCCCTTGGTGAGAATGGAGTGTTGATGTCCTCCACTATTAAGGTGTTGGGATCTATATGTGATTTAAGCTTTAATAATGTTTCAAATGTAGGTGTTCTTCTTGTATTTGGCTCATAGATGTTCAAAATTGTGATTTCCTCCTGGTGGAATTTTCCTTTGATGAGAATCAAGTGCCCCTTCTCATCTTTTTTGATTAATTTTGGTTGAATATCTATTTTATTAGATATTAGGATAGCTACCTCAGCTTGTTTTCTGGGTCCGTTAGCTTGAAAAACTTTTTTCCAGCCCTTTACCCTGAGGTAGTGTTTATCTTTGTTGCAGAGGTGTGTTTCTTGGATGCAGCAGAATGTTGGATCCTGTTTCCCCAACCATTATGTTAGTCTGTGTGCCCATTGATGTTAATAGATAATAGTGACCAATGAATATTAGTTCTATTTATTGTGGATTTGGTTGTCTTATTGTGATTCGTTGCTTGTTTTTTTTTTTTTTTTTAGTTTTGTTGGGAAATTATCTGTATCCTATGTTTTCTTGAGTATAGTTGTTTTCGTTGGATTGGAATTTTCCTTCTAGTATCTTCTGTAGGGCCGGTTTACTGTTTACATATTGCTTAAATTTAATTTTGTCATGGAATATTTTGTTTTCTCCATCTCTGCTGATTGAAATCTTTGCTGGGTATACTTGTCTGGGTTGTCATCTGTTGTCCCTTAAAGTCTGTATGACATCTGCCCAGGCCCTTCTGGCTTTCATAGTTTCTGATAAGAAGTCTTGTTTGATTCTGATAGGCCTACCTTTATATGTCACTTGCCTTTTTTATTTTGATGCTTTTAATATCTTTTCTTTATTCTGTAGATTTAGTGTTTTGACTATGATGTGACCTGAAGAGTTTTTTTTTTTTTTTTTTTTTTTTTTTTTTTTCTGGTTTAGCCTATTTGGTGTTCTGTAAGCCTCTTGTTAATTTATGGACATCTCTTTCTTTAAGTTGGGAAATTTTTCTTTTATGATTTTCTTGAAGATATTTTCTGGACCTTGGAGCCTGGTATCTTTTTTTCTATTATTATTCTTATTATTTTGCCTTTTCATAGCATCTTTGGTTTCTTGGATGTTTTGTGTTTGGGACTTTTCCTATTTTACTTTTTCTTTGATCGAAGTATCAATTTTGCAAGTGTATCTTCAGCACCAGAGATTCTCTCTTCCATCTCTTGTATTCTGTTTTTGATGCTTATCTTTGTGTTCCTGATCTTTTTTCTAAGTTCTCCAGCTCCAGTTTTTTCTCTGTTTGTGTTTTCTTTATTGATTGTATTTCTGCTTTTATGCCTTGCACCATTTCCTTCATCTGTTTGAGTGTGAATTCTTTCTCTCTATTATGGTCTCTATTTTTTTGTTGGTTTCCTCTCTATATGCCACTAATTGTGCCTCTACTTGTGCCTCTGATTTTTGTCTATTTTTTTCTGTGTTTCCTTGAGAGCTTTGTTCATTTCCTCTTTATTTGCTTCCATTTGTGTGGCAATTTCTTTGAAATATTTGTTTGTTTCCTCTTTATGTGCCTGTAATAACTGGATAAGCATAGCTTTAAAGTAATTTTCCCTTTTTTCCTGATGAATTGGAGTATCCATTGATTTTGGGAGTTGTTGGTGAAATCATGATGTCCTGATTTTGTTAGATGTGTTCTTTTACTGCCTCTGGCCATTTGCTCATCTGTAACCTTCATTGTTTGTTCCTGGATTCTGTGGTTCAGAGTAGTACCATCTTTCTCTGATGTCTAGAGAATTCTTCAGGAAGATGAGAGAGGTCCAGTAGATTCAGTGTTTCCGTTGGTGTTTTAGCTGTACATGTGGAAGGAAAGTCTGCACGTGCAGAAGGACAAATGCGGGCAAGATTGTGTGCGTGTGTGAGTGTGTGTGGAAGTGTGCCTTGAAGAACAGGGTGCTAGAGAATGTAGAGGCCTTCAGTGTGAGGAAGGGGCACATTGTAGGTACCAAAGGGGTTGCAGGCACTGAAGATGTTGCAGGCGCTGGTGATGATTGCAAGCACAAATTCCCTGAATACCTCATTGGCCTACAGGCTACTGATATTCGTCTCTGCCTGAGCTCCAGGAGTTATTTGCCTTAACTCCACTAGTAGACCCGCAGAGCACAGGTTTCAAGGTCCCAAGAATTCCTCTGTTTCCCACAGTGGATGTATGGGTGGGAGGGATCTGATGTTTGTCTGCTAGCTTAGAAGTACCCTGGATCTGGGGCTCAGTGGGCACTTGAGGGCACACTCACTCTCTAGCAGGTCAAATTGGCAAGCACCGTGTTACCCCTGCTCTCTACTCTCAGGTTTGGACCTGCTGGGTCAAATGTGGGAGGCTGAGCTCCTTTAGCTCAGTGGTGCTGCAACCCCTGAACTAGGGAGACCAGCTGCAGAACTGAAAGGCAGGTTCAAGTGCCTGCTGAGAAGTCCTAGGGTGCCACAACTGTGGATCACAGACCTAGGTGGCCAGGCATCTGGTGTACCTAGGTGGTTTGTGGGGGACTCTGCTAGACTTTGGTGGCTGTACAGCTGGCTGGCTGCTACTGAGGGATTTGGCAGCTTGTACAGTCATTGGCTAGGAGGCTCTGGAGTCAGTACAGCTGCTTGCAGACGTGGGACCCCAGAAGATGGTACTGCGGATCTGGGACTGGGAAGGCTGGTATAGCTGGCAGACTCGGCTGAGGAGCTAGGAGCCCTGCCTCTGCTTTCTCAGTTCTGAGGCAGTGAGTTTTGTGCTGAGAGTCTCTGGTGCTATGGGCCAGCAACTCTGAGGAGGAGGAGGGAGGCTCGAAAAAAGGGAAGTGCAAGATGTTTGAATGTTTGCCCCTCTCTGTCCCCAGAGAAGTCAGCTGGTGACCTGAATCTAAATGTTCTCAGCTCATGTGATGTCCCCTCTTGACCAGGGAGACTCAGTGTCGATTTTCTGGCTTCAGTTGCTCTTCCACTCACCAATTTTGGAGTTTCAGATCCTCTGCTTCTCAGATACAGGTGTGTGCTCGTCACAGCCATCTTGGATTCCTTTTTTT
>NW_026589137.1:7818168-7875971 GCF_907164565.1 Psammomys obesus
TTTTTTTTTCTGCTCCTGCGATACCTCATTCAGGATGATCTCTAATCTGTATTGTTCCTGTGAATGCAAAGTCCTTTTTGTCTGAACTCTGTGTAATTCATGTTTTATTTCTAGGTCAGACATGCTCTCATTATTTATACAAAATTCTGACTCAGTAGCATTCCAGAATCCTGAACTAAACTTTGAACTTTTTGGCACACAACCTAGGAAAAAAGATCTTTCTCATTTTTATGCAAGCTTTTCTCTTCTCTGCTTCTCTACAAATCTCCAAACTGCTTCATACTTCTGCATTCCAAGCAAGCACTAGCACATCCTCTTGTACTTTGAGCCATCTTTTTTTCTGAGTCAGTGGTTGGTTGTGTAGAAGATTAACTCATTAACAATGCAATTATCTTTCTTTACTTTAATCCCTTGCCAAACTAGATTGTTTTCAATTAGCAAATTTGGAAAGAGGATGTTTTAAATTTGCATTATCATTCTTTTTATAGGGTAGTAGAGACGCTCAAAGGAGTCCATAAATGCACACATCCTCCTTTTCTTACTTCTCCTCTTCCTTCTTACTTTTCTCCTTCCCTCTCCTCACTTTTGTTTTCCTCTTTCATTACTCCCTCACCCCCTACACAGACCATTTTTGAAGCATATGGGGCTGAAACTCATTATCCTTCTATCTCACACTGTGATAAGTGTAAAGCATGATGTAAATATAGGATGGAAGTATAAATGAAGTTCAGCTTCTATAGTCCATCTCTTTGCTTTGAGGAAGGAAATGGCAAGAATTCTCAATTTTCACACTGCTGTACAAACATATTTATTTCTATCTTAGCTTCTGAAGAATAGTCAGAGCTGTGATTCTTCTTCAGCTTCTTATCACAGTGAATGAATTTTGGTCCCTATCCAGTCTTATTATCAGCCATGTCATTACTTCCATACCTATTTTAATTGGTATCTTCAGTCATGTATATTGTCATTTCTTTCCATGGACATTTTAGACTATCAAGTAATACCGTACCCAGATCCTAATTTATTACTAAATTACTATAAGACAGGGAGCAGTTTGATAAATAGAAATAGTAACTCAAATAGATGTTGAGTTTCAGATAGTTTATCATACATAAAAAAACCCATACCTATACTACATATGGTTGAACAATTTCGTTAAAACCAACCAAAGATAATGCATATTGTCATTATCATTATTTTGAACAACTATAAAGGAGAATTTGTTCTTAAAATAGTGCTCTGCCTCAGCTGTAATGAAATAACTCTTGTGTTTTCAATTCCATGGCAACACTCATTTCTGAAATGATAGTATCAGTAATACCTATTACATTTTCAGAATTGCTACAAAAAAAATGAGAAGTTGAGGATAATTCTAACTTGGAAAGGTTAAAAAGTGCACAAATTTACATACATTCATATCTGAAAGTTTCTTCTTATTACTTGTGGCAGAATTCTAAAAATGTATCCTCATACTTCTGAACAAATTTTACTCCATAATGTGATAAACTATTACTTCCATTGTATTGCCGTATGACACAGTTGCCTTTTGAATAGGGATATTATGGCAGGTAGTATACTGTAATCAGACAAACCCTTAAAACACTTTCTGGTGGCAGAAGGGAATGAAGATATAGTAAGTCAGCTTTACAAATTAGGAAGGACAAAAAGAACTGTTATCAGTTTGAATATGGAAGTTTATGTGAGAAAGATATGCTGGCTGGCCTCTGAGAACTGAAGGTGTCCTATTGGCTGATATCCAGCAAAGAAATCTGAAACCTGTAAGAAACTGAATTCTCCCACAGCTAACATGCTCACCTTTCAAGAACCCCAGACCTTCTGATGAAAAATGCAGCTCAGCTGATGATTTGATTCTCATTCTCTACTTCCAAGATGCTAAACAGAAATGCTGTTCACACAATCCAGCACATTTGAACTAAAAATACTATGAGCTAATACATGGATGCTTTTTTTTAAGCCACATTTGTAGTGATTAGTTAAATAGCAATCAAATGGATTTTTTATTTGTCTTGTCCTAAGATCATGAAGGTCTTGGAAACATAGATCATGCTTCTCTATGGCATACGCCTAAAGTCCCCAGTGCAAAGTCTTGTGTTCTGCTAGTATTCTAGAACTGTTAAATTATGAATGAGTGAGGAACAATTGCTCAATGTACTCATCAGTTGCGGACTATGATTAAACTCTTAACTTCTTTCTTCCTTGTGTAAGAGAGCCATGGAGATGTGTTATTAAGCTTAGCTTCTCTTTTCAACCTAAAATGAATATGAAAGGTCCCTCAGGCACACACGAGTTTAACAGCCACATCCTGTGGTCCCTAAATAAGCCATGCTGGGCTCCTTCTGGGATAAGGAAGATGATATCAGAAATAAAAATAAACCACTAAGCACGTGCTGACCTCATTCTTGGGCTGATTAGGAGCCAAAAGATGAAATTACACTTTTAATACAATCATGAGAACTGAAAAGAGCTCACTCCTCTTTCAGTTCCCATTAGGGTCTTTGTCCAGAGAAGCGCTATCTTTATGCATGTTCTGCAAATTACAGACAGTTTCCTTCCAGTTCTCAGAAAGGAGGATACCAGTAGCCTCTGTAATATTTACTCATGCTTTTTTTTTTTCCACCTCCATACTTCCCTTTTCCCCTCTTCTGTTCTTTATTCCTAATTTCATTTTTCATTGCTTCCTTTCATACTTTTTGGGAACTGTTTAGTTTGGAGAATGAGGGTTCCATAGCAGCACTGAAAAAAAAAAAACAGCCTCTCAATGTGAGATAAATGTCCTTTATTCTTATTTGAGTTTCTCACTGTTTTGAGTGTAAGGGAAGAAAATAGATTAGTCTAACAGAAACAGAGAGCAAGACATTTTTCCATGATGTTTAAAAAAGACTATAAAAGGGGGACAGAAAGGAGAAAAGAATGATCCCATTTCAGGCCCTTGGCAACTCTCAGTCAACACTTCTGGAGAACAATGACATTTACTGTCATTGTGTGCCATTAAACATCATAAACTGGCTTCAGTATAGGGGTCCATTGTACCTAAATGTATTTTGTCTTTTCTTAGGAAGATTTTGCCTCTGCCTTTGAATGAGTAATGAGGTATCATGAGAACAATAAATAAATATATGAAAAAAGCCTGAACAAGATAATGATAGCCACAAGATCACTGAGAAAACCTATGGGGACAAGGTATAGCAAGGTTGGAGAAAAATAAGAGAAAGCACATAACTTAGTGGAAACATCTCAGAGGTATAAAAAGAAAGCCTTTATGTCATGAAGTTGGGAAGGAAAAAATGAATGGAATGTAGTTCTGTGGATGCAGACAGTTATGTGTTCATTATTGATATTTTTGATAGTTTCCATATTGATACAGACTAAACTCTGCCTCTCGCCCAAATTCGTATGTTGGAATTCTGACACCTGGGACCCTAAGGAATGAACACATTTTGGATACAGAACTTTAATAAGACAAATAATCTCAGACATAAGGGTGCAACTTAGTGGGGGAGCCCTTCTTAGCATGCATGGGTCTTGGCTTTAAATCACATAAGAAATACCTAATGTTAAAAATGACAGAAATGTGAGGATCTAATTCAGTATGGTTGATATCCTTAAAAAAAGTCAAAGAGACATTAAGGATATAATCATACAAGGGAAAGGCCAGATGAGGACAGGGTGAGAATATATCAATCTGAAAGCCAAGGACAGAAACCACAGGAAAAATCAGATGTGTCAGCTACTTGTTCTTGGACCTCCAGCTATCAAGGCTGTGACAGATGTTTCCAAACCTCTAGATTACAGTACCATACTGCAGCTAGCAACTTGAGCATATCAACACACATATAGAAGATGATGGTTCTGAAGCCTCCATCCTACATTGGATTGCTTTAAGTCGCTGATGTTCTTGCCCAGTGCTTTAAGTAGGCTAAGTAAAGGGTATGTCAGTACTTGAGGAGCTTGGAAGATTCTGGCATGACTCTCAGCTGGGTGACCTTTTGTAGGACATGTTACTTATCTGGGCCATTTTTGCCTCTTCAATGAATTAGAAAAGTAATAAGAATCACTTGCTAATTTAAGGATAGCAAGTTCAAGGTGGGGATAATTATAACTCTGGTAATTTTTCTAAACTCTCCTGCTTTGCCCCATTGCTGCTGTTGAGAAGCTTTGGTATTTTTATTTTGTTGTTTTATTATGGTAAGAAAAACACACGGTGATATTTGAACAAATTTTAATTTAAGTGAAAAAATAACAGACTCAGAGATTTTACTTATATGGGGTAGCAAAAGTAATCAAACTCACATAGTAAACTAGAGGGGTTATTATAAAGTATAAAGGAGAAATCAAGAGATATTTATCCAGTTGGTAAGAATATCAAGCTGTAAAAAAAAGCTGGCTTTTCTATGATAGACTATTTAAAATCTGTTCTTCAGAGAGTCTACTAATGTTGCCCACCGATATGCTCCTATTCTCTGTTACCAGTAATTCCTTTTTAATTTTAATTTATATATATATATATATATATATATTAATTACAGTTTATTCACTTTGTCTCCCAGTTGTAGTTCCCTCCCTCATTCCATCCCTATCCCACCCTCTCGCCCTCATTTCCTCCCATGCCCATTTCCAAGTCCACTGATAGGGGAGGTCGTCCTACCCTTCCATCTGACTCTAGCCTGTCAGATCTCATCAAGACTGGCTGCATTGTCTTCCTCTGTGGCCTGGAAAGGCTGCTCCTCCTTCAGGGGGAGGTAATCAAAGAGCCAGCCACTGAGTTCATGTCAGAGGCTGTCGCTGTTTCCTTTATTAGAGAACTTACTTAGAGGCCGAGCTGCCATGGGCTACATCTGTGCAAAGGTTCTATGATATCTACATGCATGGTCCTTGGTTGTAGTATCAGTCTCAGAAAAGACACCTCTGCCCAGATTTTTTGGTTCTGTTGTTCTCCTTGTGGAGCACATATCCCCTCCAGGTCTTTTTATCTACCCCTTCTTTCATAAGATTCCCTTCACTCTGCCCAAAGTTTGGCTATGAGCCTCAGAATCTGCTTTGATACCTTGCTGGGTAGAGTCTTTCAGAGGCCCTCTGTGGTAGGCTCCTGTCATGTTCCCTGTTTTCTTCCTCTTTCTATGTCTGTTCCATTGGCCTTTCTGAATGTGGACTGATCATCTTACCTAGGGTCCTTCTCCTTGTTTAGCTTCTTTAGGTGTACAAATTTTAGTATTTTTATCCTATATTATATGTGTAATATCCACTTATTACTGAATATATACCATGTGTGTCTTCCTGCTTCTGGAATACCTCAATCAGAATGATCTTTTCTGGATCCCACCATTTGCCTTCAAAGTTCATGATTTCCTTGTTTTTAATTGCTGAGTAGTATTCCATTGTGTAAATGTACCACAATTTCTGTATCTAATCCTCAACTGAGGGGCATCTGGTTTGTTTCCGGGTTCTGGCTAATATGAATAAAGCTGCTATGAACATGGTTAAGCAAATGTCCTTGTTGTGTGCTTGAGCTATTTTGGATATATGCCAAGGGGTGGTATAGCTGGAACTTGAAGCACTATTCTTAATTGTCTGAGAAAGGCCCAGATTGATTTCCAAAGTGGTTGAAGAAGTTCACATTCCCACCAGTGGTGTTGGAGGGTTCCTCTTTCTCCACATCCTTTCCAGCATGTATTGTCATTTGAGTTTTTGATCTTAGCCATTCTGATGGGTGTAGCGTGAAATCTCACTGTCATTTTGATTTGCATTTCCCTGATGACTAAGGACATTGAGAATTTCTTTAAGTGTTTTTCTGCATTCGATATTCCTCTATTGAGAATTCTATATTTAACTCTGTACCCCATTTTTTTCCATTGGGTTACTTGATTTGTTGCTTTTTACCTTTTTACCTTGAGTCTGGATATTAGCCCTCTGTCAGATATAGGGTTGGTGAAAATCCTTTCCCAGTGCGTAGGCTGTCATTTTGTTCTGAGGACAGTGTCCTTTACAGAAGCTTTTCAGTTTCATGAGGTCCCATTTATTGATTGTTGCTGTGCTGTTGGTGTTCTTTTCAGGAAGTTTTCTGCTGTGCCAATGAGTTCAAGGCTCTTGCTCAGTTTTTCTTCTAACAGGTTTAGTGTGTCTGGTTTTATGTTGAGGTCTTTGAGCCACTTAGACTTTAGGTTTGTGCAGGATGATAAATATGGATCTATTTGCATTTTTCTACAGGTAGACATCCAGTTAGACAAGCACCATTTGTTGATGATGCTGTCTTTTATGCATTGCATGGTTGTGGTTTCTTTATCAAAAGTAAGGTGTACATAGGTGTGTGGGTTTATTTCTGGGTCTTCTATTGGATTCCATTTATTCACCATTCTGTTTCTATGCCAGTACCATGCATTTTTTATTACTATTGCTCTGTAATACAACTTGAGGTCAAGGATGGGGATACTTCCAGATGATCTGTTCTTGTCCAGGATCGTTTTGGCAATTCTGTTTTTTAATATTATTTTTATTATTATTATTTTCATTTTTTTCCACATAAGGTTGAGAATTGTTATTTCAAGTTTTGTAAAATAATTGTGTTGGTATTTTGATGAGAATTGCATTGAATCTGTAGTTTGTTTTTGCCAAAATGGCTATTTTCACTATGTTAATTCTACTGATCCATGAACATGGGAAAGCTTTCTATCTTCTGATATCTTCTTCAATTTCTTTCTTCAGAGAAGAAAAAAACTCAGGGAGTTTTTTTCAAACAGGTCTTTCAATTGTTTGCTTAGTGTCAGACCATGGTAATTTATGTTATGTGTGGCTATTTTGAAGGGTATATTTTCCTAATTTCTTTACATTATTGGAAATAATTAAACTCAGAGCTGTAATCAATGATTTAGACACCAAGAAATCAATACAAAGAATCAATGAGACCAAGAGCTGGTTCTTTGAGAAAATCAACAAGATGGGCAAACCTTTAGCCAAGCTAACCAATGGGCAGAGGGAAAATATTCAAAATAGCAAAATCAGAAACAAAAAGTGGGTCCTAATAACAGGCACTGAGGAAATGTAAACAATCATTAAGTCTTATTACAAAAGCATATATGCCACAAAATTTTAAAATCTAAATGAAATGGACAATTTTCTTGATAGATTCCTTTTACCAAAGTTAAATCAAGAGCATGTAAATAAATTGAATAGTTCTTTATCTCCCAAGGAAATAGAAGCAATCATCAAAAAATCTCCCTTCCAAAAAAAAGCACAGGACCAGATGTTTTTAGAGCAGAATTCTACCAGACCTTCAAAGAAGTGCTAACTCCAATTCTCTTTAAACTATTCCACAAAATAGAAACAGAAGGAATATTACCAAACTCATTCTAGGAAGCCACAGTCACCTTAATACCTAAACCACATAAAGACCCAACAAAAAAGAAAACTTTAGACCTATCTCTCTTATTAACATTGATGCAAAAATACTCAATTAAATCCTTGCAAACCGAATACAAAAACACATAAAAGATATGTGAAGCCTACCTGAACAAGTAGGTTTCATCCCAGGCATGCAGTGTTGGTTTAATGTACGGAAATCCATCTACATAATCCACCATATAAACTAACTGAAGGAGAAAAAACACATGATCATCTCCTTAGATTCCGAAAAAGCATTTGATAAAATCCAATGGCCATTCATGTTTAAAATCTTGGAAAGATCAGGGATATAAAGAACATACCTAAACATGGTAAAGACTATATAAAGCAAGCCAATATCAAAATAAATGGAGAGAAACTTAAATTAATCTCACTGAAACCAGGGACAATGGAAGGCTGCCCATTCTCTCCTTTTCTCTTTAACATAGTACTTCAAGTCCTACCTAGAGCAATGAGACAACTAAATAAGATCAAGGGATACAAATTGGAAAGGAAGAAGTCAAAGTATCACCATTTCCAGATGATATGATATTATACATATGAGACCCCAAAAATTCAACCAGAGAACTCCTTCAACTGATAAACACCTTCAGCAAGGTGGCTGGATACAAAATTAACTCAAAAAATCAGTAGCCCTCTTGTACATGAAAGACAAAAGTCCTGAGTAGGAAATCAGTAATTCTTGTCGTCCTAAGATAAATAGTATTGCATATCCTTTCTTTATGTAGACAGTAGATCTTAATTTATTTTGTGTTTCTATAACCAGTTGTTAAGTGACAGGTAAATTCTTCTTCTGACATTAAAGTTGAAAAAGACTGGGTAGTTCTTATTGGGGACCCTCAGTTCTTTCTAGGGCTTATTTATTAGGAAATCATTGATCCTGCAAGTGCCAAAGTTTTCACCGACTCCTATACTTATGATATAGGACTTTAATTATATCTTCAGAAGGTGACATGGATCATACATTTTATAGTCAGTAAAAACCGCTGATCTTTAGTTCTCTCTGTTTTCTATTAGCTAGGCATGCTTGTCATGACTCTTGTCCATTCAGAAAGTTTCAATGCTTATGTATGTTTAAAGACCAGGGACCTGAATACAATAACAGAGTTCCCAGTTTCTGACTATTGTTCTCCTTGCCTTACCCCTGTTACTAAGCCTAGCTATCTTTTCTGACCTCTTCCTTATTGCCAATACTCCAATGAATGTGCCATCCACACGAGTTTAGAAGCCAACAATGCCCTAACATTCATTTTAGAACACTGGAGTACATCTAACTGGCACTGTGATTAAGCATGTTGTTCTGCTTTGATCAACCCTCGCCCACCAAGTACATTTATTTTTACTACCAGTTTTATTTCAGGTCTCAGGGAACATTTGTGTACCTGTCTATTCAGCCAATCATACGCAGGAATATGCAGGGCTTTGGAAGTCAGTAAGGTCTACTGGGGATAGTTTGGGTTATTTTGGATGAATCTTATTCTTAGCCAGCATCTTAGGTCAGTGATGTCTGCACAAGTTTCAGTATTGCCTGGTGGTGGAGGCAGCAGTATACTAATTCAGGTGCTTAGTGTTCAGGATTACAGAAATATAATGGTGATTGAACAGTTTCCTGATACTAGCTCAGCCTCTAGGTAGATGTCTGGAAGGTCAGGTCGAAGACTTTATGCAGAAAATCTACACTGGTAGCAAACACAGACATGCCAGCACCCACAGGAGAGCCTGATGAACTAAAAGGAAAACAATCTACCTGGCACTATACTCTGTCTCCTATGAGATAAAGGTGCAAGAAAATATGACCATCATTTTGTAGTCTAGCCAGTGAGTCAATAATGGTAAGGAATGGCTAAGAATAGAGGTGCTGCTCAGTTTAGGTCAGTATTTCCTTCACTCTTGGTGCCTCATATTGTGAGAGAACAAAAATGAAGATCCATATCACTGACCATCTCTGTGCATCTAACACTAGGTGATGAGTTATTGTGATTACCAGAAAGGTCTTCCCCACTGAGTGAATGTATCCAAATACTTATTATACAAAAATACCCAATATTCTCAACTCTCAGGGACTTCTGTTTATTGCCCATTGGAGTGATTAGTGGAGTGCTTGCTATATAATAACTGCTCAACAGTAGTTGGAATGAGTGGTCTACATTAGTGACTTTCATACTTCAAAGCTCAATGAAATTCTTTTAAGTATAAGTTTGATCTGAAACATTAGAACTCTGATTATGCTAGGGCCAGGAGGTTTGAATGAACAAGAATTGATATCAAGATGGAAGAAGTGGCATTTCATTGTTTCTTCTTCTGTTGTGATAAAACACTCAGACAAAAGCAACTTAAGGGAGAAATGGTTTATTTGGTTCATAATTCCAATTTACAGTAACTGTTGGTGAGAAAGTCAAGGTGGTAGTTTGAGAGAAATGGTCACATTACTTTTATAGCAAAGAGCAGAGAGAGAGAGCATTAAATTAATGTATGCTCTGTATTTCCCCTTCATTTATAAAGCTCCTCTGTCAAGGAAATAGCCTCATAGAAGATGAATCTTCTCATAATTGACATAAGATGGTTCCTCACAGATGTTCTCTGAACCTAATTTAAAAACTTTTTCCATTTATTACTTGAAATTTTTATCCATATTTATAATGCATTTTAGTAGATGTTCTCTCACAAACTATCCCTACAACAACTAGAATATGTCTTCTTTCAACTACATGGCTTCTTGTTTTTATTTTAAAACTCACTGAGTCCAACTAGTACTGCCTGTATGCATGTGGGTGTAAGACCATTCAAAGGAGCATAGGTAGCCCACCCAAACTAAAATAACTCTTCTCCAGCAGCCATCAACTGCCAATTGCTATTCAGCTATGGTTGGGGCTTAGTGAGATTTTCTTCTTCCATGGTGAGCTTTTGTTTGGCATGTTGGTCATTTTTAGGTAGCCATAGCTACTCTGAGTTCATACATACAATGGCTATGTTTGCCCGAAGATGACATTTAGCAACACTTCTGCTCATCATTCCTCTCTCTCTCTTTTTTTAAAATTTTAGGTTATTTACTTTACATAACAAGGGTGCCCCCTCTCTCCTCTCCTCCAAGTTCCCACCTTTCCCCTTCTTCCCCTCTCCCTTACCTCCCAGAAAAGGGGAGTCCCCTCCTCCAGTATCAAGTCACATTAAGACTGAGCATATCTTCATTCACTGAGGCCAGGCAAGGCAGCCCTGCCAGGGGGAATTGATCGAAAAGTAGAAAATAGAGTTCATGTTAGAACCCCCACCTCCAGGCATCCCATATGAAGACCAAACAGCCCACTGGCTACATGTGTTCAGGGGACGTAGGTCCAGATCATGCATGCTCTTTAGATGATGTCCCATCTCTGAAAGACCTCATGAGACTGTATTAGTTTTCTCTATTAGTCTTCTTGTAAAGTTCATGTCCCCTCCAGTGCCTTCCATCTTTCTCCCCACCACTTTCACAGGACTGCCAGAGCTCTGTCTCATGCTTGGCTGCAAGTCCCAACATCTGTCTATATCCTCTGCTGCCTGGAGCCTCCCAGACAATAGTCAAGTTTGGCTCCGGTCTAAAAGCATAGCATGGAGTGGGTTTCAGGCTGGGCCTATTATGTTTGGACTGTCCCTCTATCTTTGTTCCCTCATTATCCCTGCAGTTCTTGTAGGCAAGGTAATTTTTAGATCAAGGGTTTTGTCAGTGGGATATTGTTCTCTTTCTTCCACTAGTCCTGCCTGGCTAGGAGTTAGTCACTTCACTCTTCATGTTTCCCCTGATAGGAGTCTCAGATAGAGTCACACTCATATCCTTCCAGGAGCCTACTGTGTTACAGGCCTCCATGTTGACAAAGATATAGTTTCCCTTCTTGTACCCAATCCTCTCACCTCGTAAACCTGTTCTCCCCACATCTTATCTCCACACTTGTTTTCCTCCCCATTCCATCTCCTGCCCAGTTCTCTCTCTTCATTCACTTCTGCTGCCTATTCTATTTCCCCTTATGAATAACATTCTTATATTCTCCCTTAGTTCTTCCTTGGATCTGTGGATTTTAGTATGGTTATTCTGTACTATAGGTCTAATATCCATTTATAAGTGAGTATATGCTATGTGCATCTTTCTGAATCTGGGTTACCTCACTTAGGATGATCTTTCCTAGTTCCATGTCTGCATGTAGAAAAATGCAAATAGGCCTATATTAATCACCTTGCAAAAAACTCAAATCCTAGTGGATCAAAGACCTTGACATAAAACCAGAAATTCTTAACCTATTAAAAGACAAACTGGGGAAAAGTCTGGAAATTAGCATAGAAGACATCTTCCTGAACAGAACACCAACAGGCTCTGATTAACAATTAATAAATGGGATCTCATGAAACCGATAAGCTTCTGTAAGTCAAAGGACACTGTCAATAGAACACAATGGGAAATGGCAGCCTACAGACTGGGAAAAGATCTTCACCAACCTTACATCAAACAGAGGAGTAATATCTAAAATATACAAAGAACTTAAAAAACTAAACACCACCAAATCAAAGAATCCAGTTAAAAATGGGTTATAGAGCTAAACCGAGAATTCACAACAGAGGAATCTTGAATGGCTGAGAAACACTTAAAAATACTCAATGCAGCTTTGCCAGGCCTCAGAGGAAGAAGATCCAGGCAGTCCTGATGGGACTTAACAACCTATGAGCAGATGGCAATAGTGGAGAACTCGCCCTTTCTATGGACTTGGGAAAGGGGATAGGGGAAGAAGGGGAAGGATGAAACTGGGGGAGTTTGGGGAGGGGGCTTCAATCTGAATATATAATGAATAAATTGTGAAGAAAAGTATAAAAATTAAAACTAAAAGAAGGAATGTAATCTTACAAAAAATGTTCAATGTCCTTAGCCATTAAAGAAATGCAAATTAAAACAACTCTAAGATTCCATCTTACACCAGTCAGAATAACTAGGATCAAAAACTCAAGTAACAACACATGCTGGTGAGGATGTGGAGAAAGAGGAACACTCCTCCATTGATGGTGTGAGGGCAAACTTGTACAACCCTTTGGGAAATCAATCTGGCACTTTTTCAGAAAATTGGTAGTTGTTCTACCTCAAAACTCAGCTATACCACTCCTGGGCATATACCCTAAAAATGCTCCCCTATACAACAAGGACATTTGCTCAACTATATCCATAGTGACATTATTCATATTAGCCAGAAACTGGAAGCAGCTTAGATGTCCATAAACTGAAGAATGGATAGAAAAATTGTGATACATTTATATAATGGAATACTACTCATCTATTAAAAACCAAGAAATCATGAAATTTGCAGGCATCTCTTGTTTCTTACATTCTGTGTGACCTTTCATGGTCTCCCCTGTCCCTTTGGAATGGTGCGTGAGGCACAATTTATAGGTGAGTAATGAACAGTCACTTACACTGAATACTTTGAGCAGTTATGAATCTTTGCATTAATTACTGCCCAGTGCAAGGAGAAGCTTTGCTGAGCAAGGTTGAGAGTTGCATAAAATGTTGTATTTAGAAGACAGTTTGACAATGTGATGACATTTAGTGAAACAATAGTGTATTTCTCATTTACGCCTATGGCTTCACCATTAATGGGTCTTTGATCAAGTTTACAGCACCAGGTATGAGTTTCATCCTCTGAAGTAAGCCTTAAATTTAGCTAGAAAGTGAGTGGTTATGACCATCATAGTTATGCCAATATTTCATCAGTAGCTACTATTTAGATGTTAGGTTGTTATTTTAGGGAGGTTTAACCAAAATTAATGGTATATGAAATAGCTACCTAGAAAATTATGATCTTATGACATAGTTGAAAAATACAATTCTTGATTGCATCTGAGAGATGGCCAAATGGTTAAGAGAATATGTTGAAATTGCTATTTGTATTACATATCAGACTGTTTATCCTGTGTAAATTCAACCAAGTGTTAAAGAGAGGAGTTGCCTTGTTATACAGGAGCACCAGCTATATGGCTGGTCCAAGAAGACTGGTACATTTCTGGTATAGAGAGAGATCAGCAAAGGTATCTTCCAATGATATTGTGACTGAATATTGCCTTAGGTAAACACAGACTCAATTTTAGGGCATCAACTCAGTGTAGAATCACATTGTTGGCATCAAAATTATACATGCAGTGACTACTTGTTTAAATTATGTGAACATAATTATATATTGCAATTGGGTTAGAAAGTTTGTGAATATGTTTCCTAGAAGTCGTACTTGAAAACAGCTTTAAGTTTGCACATAAACAACGAGCTGCACTTACTTAAAGGAATGTGATCAAATCTGGTGTCCATGTACGTATCACGTTTTGTCTCTCTGTTGTTGTATGCAAACTTTGTTAGTTTTCAGCCTGACCACAGTTCAGACATCCCTATGTAGAGTTTTAGCTGTCTTGCCTACTTTATAGTATTAACACAAGAAGTGATGTTGGTCAAAAGCAACAAGGTTAAAAAGTGTACTCCCTTCCCCAAAAATGGCACAAAGAAAGGAACATATCGGAAGAATCAGATTTGACTGGCTAATAAGTTTCATGACCTTGAAAATATGAAATCTTTATTTTGAATGTATTTGCCTATATTCTAGACAAACAAGAAAGCATAAAGGGTAGAGGGGTAAGTATATAAACAATATATCCTAAAACACATACATAGCCTTACATTTTATTTTGTATGAGTAATCTAGGGACAGCATGACATATAGAGGAGGATGTGCAGTTTATGTACAAATATTCAACTATTCTATAAGGAACTTTAATATTTGTGTACTATAACATGATGGATTCCCCTGACAATATCAAGAGAAAATGTATTAGTTGTACAATAATTAATAGGGAAGTTTCATATTACCTTTTCAAAACATTATTAGTGTTATTTATGTTTCCCCATATTCTCTCCTCTAAACTGCTCTCCTCTCCCATTCCCTGCTCAAGTTAAATCCATTCTTTTTCATTTAGTCTCTCTTAACCCTTTAAACCAGTACATTCTATCTCCTTTTCCTTGATAGCTGCCTCTCATAGCCCTTTAGCAATTTCCTGATCTCTGTGAGTATTCAAATGAAACACACATATCCAAAGAGCAAAGCTAACATCCACAAATGAGAGAAAACTTGTAAAATTTGTCCTTCTGGGTCTGTGTCTCTTATCTAAGAATGATTGTTTCTTATTCTGCCCATTTACCAGTGAATTAATAGTTTTTTATCTTGCTTTGTAGCTGAGTAATATTCAATTGTGAAAATATGCCATATTTTTATTATCCACATTTTAGCTCAAACATTAATAAGCTGGATGTGCCAGTTAAGTTTTTGTTTTGATTTGTTTTTAAAAAGTGTTTCTTTTTTTAAATAATTTATTTAATTTCATTTATGTGCATTGGTGTAAAGGTGTCAGAGCACCTGGATCTGGAGTTACAGACAGTTGAGAGCTGCCATGTGGTGTTGGGAGTTGAACCTGGATCCTCTGGAAGAGCAGACAATGCTCTAAACCACTGATCCATCTTTCCAGCCCTTGCTTTTTTATTTTGTCAAATTGACACTGGTTAGGGTTATTTGAGGAGAGGAACCTCAATTGAGAAAATACCTCCATCATAAAATTTAGGCATATCTATAGGGCATTTTCTTGACTGATGATTGATGTTAGTGGGCCCAACCTGGGATTGATTGGTTCCATACCTGGGAAAGTGGTCCTGAGATGTATAAGACAGGAGGCTGAACAAGCCAGGAGGAACAAGCCAGTCAGCATCATGCCTCCAAAGGTTCTGCTTCAGTTTCTACACCCAAATTTTTGCCTTAAGTCTCAATTTTTTGCCCTGACTTTCCCTCATTGTTTGAGCGTGACCTGAATGTAAGTAATCAAAGTTTTTAATTAACAAGTTGTATTTGATCATGGTGTTTTATCGTAGCAATAGAAACACTAAGACTCTAGGTGAATCTGGACAATTTATTTTATCTATCTAAGGGGAAGGGTTATCATCTGTAAAATATAAGATAATATTGTGTATTGTGCATCATCATTGTGAAAAAGAAATTTATTATTTTGAAAGGTAGAATACTTTGAGGAGAACTTATACAATATGTGTATGTGATGAATAACTGGCAGAAGAAAAAGGAGAGGGAGAAAGAAAAGATCTGTCAAAGCTTTATGCGGTCTTTGGATTTCTCCCTCCACCCCCCCTCTCTTTCTCTCTCTCTCTCTCTCTCTCTCTCTCTCTGTGTGTGTGTGTGTGTATGATTGCCTTGACCTGCTGTGTAGGACAAAACAGTTTTTCTTCTCTTTTCACACTCCTCAAAAGCAGATCATTTTTGTGTCCTCAGGAGATGTGAGAATTTCTTCCTGCAAGTAGGTAAGTAATCAGTTCTACAGTAGGTACCAGGTGAGTTCTCTAACTCAATTCAGCTCTGTCTACCTGGATGCAGCATCAGAGCCCATAAATTGAACCTGTGGAAGGTTCTTGTCCTGTTCCCTGCCTTCTCCTAATTCCAATGTCTATCCTACTTTTATTCACTGCATCTTAAACTTTCCAATGAGTGGGGACTAAGTTATGCAGTTACACTCAAACTATACAAGTGTTTTGATGGAATTTTCATTACACAGGCACAATTGAATTATTGGTGAAGGTGATCTAGTTAACGTTCAGATTCTCTGCATTCACCAAAGTGGAGGATAACGGAATTGAAATCCTAATTCTCTGGTTATGTCTTGGTCCTCCCCATTCTAAAGGTACCTAGTACTATACAGCTGTCAACTTACTAATTAATATTTAGAGAGACATATTGCTTTGGAGATTCCAACTATTTTAGGAGATGTATATATGAAAATAAGACAAAGACCAAGTATATAATTTATAACATTGAACAATATTTTTAGGTGAATATGATGTTCTGAGAATTATTTCATGGCTTTCATTTCCCAAACTGTGGCCCTTGCTCAATTGATATATCAAAAACTAGTCAATTCATTGGGAGAAAACAAATCATTTAAGGAAATTAATTGCCCCAAACAAAGTCTATTCAATGAACCAAGAGTAGCCTTATAGCTCAGCATTTTCATACTATCCATTGCCACAAAGGTAACTTCAGAAAAAAAGCTCCTTTACCAGGATGTGAGGTTGACTGAGATGTATTGGCATGGCATGGAGTCTCAGATGGCTCAAGATACAAGTAAGGATTCAACACCAGCTTTCTTCAAGGAATACCACAAATACAGTATCCTGAGGGGGTATGAGTAAAGAATTCTGAGAGGGAATCATACCAGAAGTTTGTCTTGATTCACAAAATAGAGGCAGCTGTGTAGTATCAATTTTAAAATTAGGAAGAAATATATTTTATGAATATTTTTAGTTCATTGTTGATTTTTGAGGTTCATTATGCATGTACTAAAACATTAAATTTTATGATTATTTTGTGTAATTATTCATAGATGAGAAGAGCCAAACGCTTTAAAGTTGTGAGAGATGAGTATGAGGAATGAGGGATAATATTGGTCCTTGTTTTCTTTCAACTTTGCTTGATGTAGAGGTCAATGTTTCAAAATAATAAAAGATTCAGTTTGTTTTTAAATGGAATGTGAAGTTCAGCATTGGCACTTTATTTACATAGCTTCATTCTTCTGGGACATCAAAACACTTTGAAGGTATTAATTATTTTCATAAAGGAGAGGATAAATGGTGCTTAGCCTTACATTTTCCCATTCAGAAAGCTGGGAGTGAAAAATCATTTGTTAAAAATAGTAAAATACATTATCTGTACAGTTGTCTTTTCAAAATGGGATTAATAATAATGCCTTCTATGTTTCACCAGGTTGCTATGAAGGCATGCATAATATATTTCTCAAGTAATTTAAAACCACACATTTACATCATTGTCTAGCAAAAATTGCATAAATTATATACCTTCATACTTCCATTTTGCTTCATCTCAATACTGCTTCATCTCAAACTCACTGTCGCTATCTTTTGATCCTCATCATATGATTTCAGCAAAACTGTTACTATAGATGTCTTTCAGCCAATCCTTGATCAGTGAAAGTCAGAAGAGTTGTATCAATGCTTCTCATTCTTCTCAGGATTAACAGTTTTTGAGATACATGCCTTTATGTTCTTTACTAGATCACCCAGTCAAAGAGAAAAGGGAGGACTCTGGCTAAAGTGTTCAATCCCCATCCTGAAAGGCAAAGAGGATGTACATCAGAAGAAGAAGAAAACAGGAAACAAGTTAGGAGCCTGCCACAGAGGGCCTCTGAAAGGCTCTGCCCTGCAGACTATCAAAGCACATGCTAAGACTTATGGCCAACTGTTGGGCAGAGTGCATGGAATCTTATGAAAAAAGTGGGAAATAGTAAGATCTGGAGAGGACAGGAGCTCCATAAGGAGAGCAACAAAACCAAAAAATCTGAGTACAGGGGTCTTTCCAGAGACTCATACTCCAACCAAGTACCATGCATGGAGATAACCTAAAAACCCTGCACAGATGTAGCCCATGGCAGTTCAGTGTCCAAGTGGCTTCCATAGTAATGGGAACAGGGACTGCCTCTGACCTGAAATAATTAGCCTGCTCTTTGCTCACCTCCCCCTGAGGGGGGAGCAGCCTTACCAGGCCACAGAGGAAGACAATGCAGCCACTCCTGATGAGATCTGATAGACTAGGATCAAAAGGAAGGAGAGGAGGACCTCCCCTATCAGTGGACTTGGGGAGGGGCATGTGTGGAGAAGGGAAAGGGAAGGTGGGGTTGGAAGGGGAGGAGGAAAGGGTTTATGGGAGGATACAAAGTGAATAAAGTGTACTTAAAAATTAAAACTAAAAAAAAAACATTTCTTGGATTCAGTCTCAGAAAACACCACCGTGTCTAGATTTTTGAGTTCCTTTCTTTTCCTTGTGGAGCTCCGATCCACTCCAGGTATTTCTATTTCACCCTTCTTTCAAAAGATCCCTGCACTCTGCCCAAACTTTGGCTCTGAGTGTCAGCATCTGCTTTGATACCCTGCAGTGTAGAGTCTTTCAGAGGCCCTCTGTGGTAGGCTCCTGTCCTGTTCTATATTTTCTCCCTCTTATGATGTACATCATATTTGCCTTTCTAAATTAGGATTGAGCATCTTCACTAGGGTCCTCCTCCTTGCTTATCATCTTTAGTTTTATAGATTTTAATATGTTTATCCTATATTATATGTAAAATATCCACTTATAAATGAGTATATACCATGTGTGTCTTTCTGATTCTGGGTTACCTCACTCAGGATGATATTTTCTGGTTCCCATCATTTGCCTGGAAATTTCATGACTTACTTTTTTAATTTTTATATTTATTAATTACAGTTTATTCAATTTGAGACTTACTTGTTTTTAATAGCTGAGTAATATTCCATTGTGTAAATGTAACACATTTTCTGTATCTATTCCTCAATTGAGGAGCATCTAATTTGTTTCCAGGTTCTGGCTATTGTGAATAGAGCTGCTATGAACATGGTTGAACAAATGTCCTTGTTGTATAGTTGAACATATTTCAGGTATATGCCTAGGAATGGTATAGCTGGATCTTCAAAGCACTATTCCTAAATTTCTGAGAAATTGCCAGATTGATTTCCAAGGTTGTTGTACAAGGTTACATTCCCAATAGCAATGGAGGAGAGTTCCACTTTCTCCACATCTTCTCCAGCATGTGTTGTTATTGAAGTTTTTTATCTTAGCCATTATGATGGGTCTAGGGTGAAATATCAGGGTCTTTTTGATTTGCATCTCCCTGATAACTAAGGATGTTGAGCATTTCCTTAAGTTTTTCTCTGCCATTCAATATTCCTCTGTTGAGAGTTCTCTGATTAGCTCTGTACCCCATTTCTTAATTTGAATACTTGATTTTTTTGCTGTTTAACTTCTTGAAACACACTTCTGCAAGAAAGACAGACACTACTTCAAAATAAAGGGTTGGAAAAAGGTTTTTCAAGCTGGAGTAGTCATTCTAATATCTAATAAAATAGACTTTCAGCCAAAATTAATCAAAAAAAAGATGAGGCGGGACACTTCATCCTCATCAAAGGAAAAATCTGCCATGAAGACCTCACAATCCTGAACATCTATGCCCCAAATATAAGAGCACCTGCATTTGTAAATGAAACATTATTAAAGCTTAAATCACACATCATTCTCAATACCTTAACAGTGGTAGATTTCAACACTTCACTCTCATCAAGGGACAGATTATATAGTCAGAAACTGAATAGGGAAAATATGACAGTTACTGAGGTCCTAAATCAAATAAACCAAATAGATGTCTACTGAGCTTTTCACACAAACTCAACTGAGTATATCTTCACAACACCTCACAGAATATTCTCCAATATATAGTCAAAGAAAGCCTCAAAAAATACAAGAAGATCAAAATAATCTCTTGTATCCTATCAGACCACCATCGCCTAAAACTAGACCTCAGCCACAACAAAAAATAACAAAAAGCTTACACACAAAAGGAAGCTAAACAACTCTCAATTCAGTGACAACTGGGTCAGGGAAGAAAGAAGAAAAGAAACTAGAGCCTTCCTAAATTTCAATGAAAATGAAAGCACAACTTACCCAAGCTTATGGGACAACTGAAAGCAGTGCTAAGAGGAAAGTTCAAAGCACGAAGAGCCTTTAGAAAGAAGTTTGAGACATCTCATACAAGCAACTTAAGGGCACACCTAAAAGCCCTAGAAAACTGTATATGCCACAGAATTTGAAATGGACAATTTTCTTGATAGATTCCATTTACCAAAGTTAAATCAAGGTCAGATAAATAGATTAAATAGTCCTATATCCCCAAAGGAAATATAAGCAGTCATCAAAAGTCTCCCTTCCAAAAAAAGCCCAGGCCAGATAGTTTCAGCGTAGATCCTACACGATCTTCAAAGAAGAGCTAACACCAATACTCTTCAAACTATTCCACAAAATAGAAATGGAGGAACATTACCAAACTCATTTTATGTGGCCAAAGTCACCTTGATGCATAAACTGCACAAAGACCCAACAAAAAAGGAGAAGTTCAGACATATCTCTCTTATGAACATTGATCCATAACACTCAATAAAATACTCCCAAACAGAATCAAAGAACACGTAAAAGATACCATCCAACATGACCAATTAGGCTTCACCACGGGCATGCAAGGGTGGTTCACTATATGGAAATCCATCAGTGTATTCCACCATATAAACAAACTGAAGGAGAAAAACAACAGGATCATCTCCTTACATGCTGAAAAAGCATTTGACAAAATCCAATACCCAGTCATGTTCAAAATCTTGGAGAGATCAGGGATACAAGGCACATACCTAAACATAGTAAAGGCAATATACATCCAGCCTATAGCCAACATCAAACTCAGTGGAGAGAAACTTAAATCAATCCCACTGAAATCAGGGACAAGGCAAGGCTGTCCACTTTCTCTATATCTCTTCAGCATAGTTCTTCAAGTCCTAGCTAGAGCAATAAGACAACTAAAGTAGATCAAGGTGATACAAATTGGAAATGAAGAAGTCAAGGTACTATTCACAGATGATATGATAGCATTCATAAGTGTCCCCAAAAATTCAAGAAGAAAATTCTTTCAGCTGATTAATATATCCAGCAAAGTGGCTAGATACAAAATTAACTAAAGCCTGCTTCCTCACTGTGGACAAAGCGTGGCAAGCTGCTTCCTGTTGCAGGATTATCTCTGCCATAATGACTTAGTACACTCCAAGAAATTGTAAACTCAAACAAGCCCTTCTGTTCTTAAGCCAATTTGCATATTCTACCTACTCTTCAGGAGGGGCAAGATGGTAGCGCCAGGAGAATACTGCTTCTGAGGAGCAGGAAAACATTTTCCATACAGTGACCAAGAGACTGAACTCTGGGCCCTAAAACAACAGTGATTGTGTTTCCCAGGTGAGAGGAAACCCTACGGTGTGGGAATCAGGCAGGTCCACTCTTGGGTCACACAGCCAGAACCCGGAAGAGATCCTGGGTCGTGCAAGCACTTGTTTGCCAGACCAGAGCCTCACACATGATCACCTTCTCAGGCTGAACAGTGGACACAAAAACAACAGAGACTGGGAGTCCCAGTGGGGAGAAAAACCCACAGGGAAGGAAGGAAACGGGATTGGCCTTGGGTCACCCAGTCTTTCCCTGGAAAAGGTCTCGCAGAATTATGGGTGTTGTGTGACCTGGGGTCTCACAGCTCAGGAGTTCAAGATTGTGCCCTTCCCAGAAACTCCCCCAGACCATGACTCATTGCAAAAGCAAGAGGTTTATTAACCATTGCGCAATGGGGTCACCCCTGCCAGTCAGCAAAGAGTGACACCCAGATACAAAGGCCTTTAGGTTTTTAAAAGAAAAATTGCCAGAGATTTGAAGTTGCAGTCTTGGCAATTTAGGATTGGATGAGGAAGCTATAAAGTAAGATAATTGGTTAGTCTTAGGTGCTCAAGTTTGGCCAGTCCTGCCAAGTGTGGATGCAGCTGCAATTTAAGGTGGGGGTGGTTAGCTCATCCTTAACGATTAGGGGCTGCGGACTTTTGGCTCAGGTAAAAAACTACTCAGAAGAAGTCTGGGTTTGTTGCTAAGAAATGCTACCTCAAAGACAGGAGTTTTTCTTTTTGCTGAGTGAAGGTCATTGCTTGCTTGCCTTTTTTTTTTTTTTTTTTTTTTTTAATTATCTGTCCTCATAGATCTTCATGCTGATGATTGGACAGGGTCACATTTTTCCATTCTCTGGAAAGGTACTAAGAGGCTTTAGCTTAACCTGAACCTAAAACTCAAAACTATAGGCTTTAAAAGACATGCAGGTTACAAAGTTAGTCTAACCCTTTCAGTGGGAACTGCCATCACTGAACTGGGCTCCAGCAATGGGCACAGAGACTGCAGCACGCCTAGCTCTCCGTCACAGACAGAGCTGTGCAACCCAGAGCACCAGAAATTAGGAGTCCCTGTCGAGAGAAAACCCCACAGGGAAGAAAGCAAAAGGGGGACTGACTTAGGACACTCAGTATATCCCTGGAAAAGGTCCCGCAGACCAACCCAACCCAGGGACCTGCTGTGCACCAGCTAGCCTGCTGAAACCAGGAGAACAGTACTCACCTGCCAGAGATTATTGCTTGGGAACTAGGGCACAGAGCTCCAACCTCAGACCTACAGAAGCCTAGGATCCCCGAGATCAACCCCCAGATACTGCTCCAAGTGGCAACCAGTTATCCCTAACAAAACTGACCAAACCAAGGGACACCCAGGTTACAGGAGCAGCTCACTAAATTTACAGCAAGAAAACCAGAATCAGGGAAGCTGTCTCCAGTACTTCTTTGAGTGAGAGGAGAGCCCTCCTGACTAACAAGGACCACAGTTACCACTCAGGTCTGTACGTTTGAAGTGAGCTGTGGCAACTCATGAAAAAACAGCGACCATACAGTGACAATACCCAAAAAGCTGAAGAGGCTTCTTTCATGAAAAACCACCTTCCTGCCAAGGGAATTCTCTCCACCACAGGATTCCAGGAAGCACCAGAAACTAACGCCCAAAACCTAAGATAGCCCCATGGGTAGAGGCCAGTGTAAAAGCTCAACCAACAACAGAATAAAATGGCATCTCCAGAATCCAGTTATCCAGGGGCAAGTAGCCCTGGACACCCCAACATAACTGAAATTCAAGAAGATGACCTAACATCTATGCTTATGAAGAGGATAACAGAGGAAACAAAAAATTGCATAAAGACCTAGAGGAAGATAAACTCAAACAGATTAAGGCCACCCGTAAAGAAATACAGGAAGATAAAGAAAAACAGATTATGGCCATCCGTGAAGAAATACAGGAAGTTGCAGCAAAACAGTTTGTGGTCTTTAGAAAGGACATACTTAAATCACTGAAATAAATAAAAGAAACAGAGGATTGTTTAAACAAACACCTGAAGGAATTGAAGGAAAAACAGGAAAATACAGATAGGTGGAGGAAATCAACAAAACGTCTCAAGATCAGAAGACAGAATTGAAAAAATTAAAGAAAAAAAATGGAAGATATTGTGGAAAGAAAGAACTTAGGGAAGAAAATAGGAACTACAGAGGTAATCATAACTAACAGACTACAAGAGATGGAAAAAAGAATTTCAGGTGTATAAGATAAAATGGAAGAAATAGATGTATCTGTCAAAGAGAATGTTAAATCTAAAAAATTCCTGACACAGACCATCGAAGACAATCAAGACAACATAAAAAGACAAAACCTAAGAATAATAGAAATAGAGGAAAAAGAAGATTTCCTACTCCAAGGCCCAGAAAATATTTTCAACAAAATCATTGAAGAAATTTTCCCCAAGTTAAAGGAGAGGCCAATAAGAATACAAGAGGACTACAGAACACCCAATAAATTAGACCAGAAAAGAAAATCCTCCCACCACATAATAATCACAACAGTAAGTATACAGAACAAAGAAAAAATACTAAAAGCTGCAAGAGACAAAGGCCAAGTAACATATAATAGCAAACCCAATAGAATCACACCTGACTTTTCAACAGAGACTATGAAAGCCAGAAGGGTCTGGAATGATATCATGTAGACCCTAAGAGAACACAGATGTCACCCAAGGCTACTATAATCTGCAAAACTCTCAGTCCTCATAGACGGAGAAAACAATATATTCGATGACAAAAGCAAATTTCAACAATAACTACACACAAATCCAGCATTACAGAAGATACTAGAAGGGAAAATACAACCCAAGAATACCAGCTACTTTCAAGAAAACACAGGAAATAATTAATCTCACTACAGTAAAACAAAAAGCAACCAAGCACACAAACTTATGACCACAGCCAACATCAAAATCAAAAGACCAAACAGCCACTGGTTATTAATCTCTCTCAACATCATTGGACTCAGTTCTCCAATAAAAAGACACAGACTAACAGAATGGATGCATAAACAAAACCCAGCAATCTGTTGCATACAAGAAACACACCTAAGTCAGAAAAATAGACATTACCTGAGGGTAAAGGGCTGGAAAACGACTTTCCAAGCAAATGGACCAAAAAAGCAAGCAGTAGTAGCGATTCTAATATCTGACAAAATAGGCTTTCAACCAAAATTAATCAGAAGAGATGGGGAAGGACACTTCATACTCATCAAGGGAAAATTCCACCAGGAAGACATCACAATCCTGAACATCTATGCCCAAAATACAAGGGCACCCACATTTGTAAAAGAAACATTGATAAAACGTAACCACACATAGATCCCAACACATTAATAGTGGGAGACTTCAACACCCCACTCTCAACAAAGGACAGGCCAACAAAACAGAAATTAAACAAAGAAACAATATCTCTAACAGAGGCCATGAATCAAATGGACCTAACAAACATTTACAGAACCTTACACCCAAACACAAAAGAATTTACCTTCTTTTCAGCACCTCATGGAAGCTTCTCCAAAATAGACCATATAGTTGGTCACAAAGCAAGCCTCAACAGATACAAGAAGATTGAAATAATACCTTGTATCCTATCTGGTCACAATGGAATAAAGCTGGACCTCAACAACAACAGAAATAGCAAAAAGCCTACACAGACATGGAAACTGAACAACTTGCTACCAAATGACAGATGGGTCAGGGAAGAAATAAAGAAAGAAATGAAAGTCTTCCTAGAATTCAATGAAAATGAAGGCACAACATGCCCAAAGGTATGGATACAATGAAAATGGTGCTAAAAGGAAATTTCATAGCACTAGGTGCCTTCAAGAAGAAATTTGAGACAGCTCATTCAAGCATCTTAATGGCTCACCTAAAAGCCCTAGAAAAAGAAGCAGACACACATAAGGAGGAGACAGCTAGAAATAATCAAACTCAGGGCTGAAATTATTCAATTAGAAACAAATAAAACCATTCAAAGAATTAATGAAACCAAGAGCTGGTTCTTTGAGAAAATCAACAAGATAGATAAACCCTTAGCTAGGGTAACTAAAAAGCACACAGACACCATCCAAATCAACAAAATCAGAAATGAAAAGAGGGACATAACTATAGACACTGAGGAAACAATCATTAGGACATACGTCAAAAGTCTATATTGCACAAAATTTGAAAATCTAAATGAAATGGACAATTTTCTTGATCAATTCCACTTACCAAAGCTGAATCAAGACCAGGAAAATCAATTAAATAGTTCTATATCCCCCAAGGAAATAGAAGCAGTCATTGAAACTCTCCTATCCAAAAAGACCCCAGGACCAGATAGTTTCAGCAAGAATTCTACCAGACCTTCAAAGAAGAGCTAAGTCCAGTTCTCTTCAAACTATTCCACAAAATAGAAACAGAAGGACCACCAAACTCATTCTATGAAGCCACAGTCAAGTTGGTACATAAACCTCACAAACACGCCAAAAAAGTAAGAGGATTTCAGGTCAATCTCCCTTATGAACATTGATGCAAATATACTTAACAAAATACTTGCAAACTGAATACAAGATCGCATCAAAGATATTATCCACTATGACTGAGTAGGCTTCATCCAAGTTACACAGGGGTGGTTCAATATATGAAATCCATCAATGTGATACAGAATATTAACAAACTGAAAGAAAATGACCACATGATAATCTCCTTAGATACTGAAAAAGCATTTGACAAAATGCAACGTCCATTCATGTTTATAGTCTTGGAGAGATCAGGGATACAAGGCACATATCTAAACATAGTAAAGGCAATATACAGCTAGCCTATAGCCAACAGCAAACTAAACGGAGAGAAACTTAAAACAATCCCACTGAAATCAGGAACAAGTCAAGGCTGCCCACTCTCTCCATATCTACTCAACATAGTTCTAAAGTCCTTGCTAGAGCAATAAGACAAATAAAAAAGATCAAGTGGATTCAGTTTGGAAAGGAAGAAGTCAAAGTATCACTATTTGCAGATGATATGATAGTATACCTGAGTGAGCCTAAAAATTCTATCAGGGAACTCCTAGATTTGAAAACACCTTCAGCAAAGTGGCTGGATACAAAATTAACACAAAAAATCATTAGCCCTCCAGTATTCAAAATACAAATGGGCTGAGAACGAAATTAGGGAAACAACACTATTCACAATACCCACAAATAACATAAAGTACCTTGGTGTAACCCTAACCAAGCAAGTCAAAGCCTTGTATGAAAAAAATTTCCAGTCTCCGAAGAAAGAATTAGAAGAATATATCAGAAGATGAAAAGATCTCCCATGCTCATGGCTTGGCAGGATTAACATAGTAAAAATGGCCATTTTACCAAGAGCAATCTACAGATTCAATGCAATTCCCATCAAATTACGAACACAATTCTTTACAGACCTTGAAAGAAAAATTCTCACCTTCATATGAAACAACAAGAAACCCATAATTGCTAAAACAATCCTCTATAATAAAAGATCTTCAGGAGGTATCTCCATCCCTGATCTCAAGCTCTACTATAGAGCTCCAGTTATATAAACAGCATGGTACTGGCATAGAAACAGAATGCTGAATCAATGGAACCGAACAGAAGACCCAGAAATAAACCCACACACTTGGGGGGCCAAGATGGCGGCACCGGGAGAACACCGTGTCTGAGAAGCAGAACAACACACTCCGTGCAGCGACCAGGAGACTGAACTCTGGGCCCTAAAACAACAGTGATCGATCTTGTTTCCCAGGTGAGGGGAGGCTCCCATGGCGTGGGAAGCTGTCAGGTCCACTTTCGGCTGCCCAGCCAGAACCTGAAAGAGAACCCGGCAATGCGGGTTTTGGGTCTCCGGCCTGGTGCCGCAAGCCTGCTTATCACAATCAATTTCCCAGGCTGATTGGTGGGCACAAGGGGGCCTAAGGCTGCTAGTCCCAGTCGCAAAAAAAAAAAAAAAAAAAAAAAAAACCCACGGGGAAGGAAAGTTGCCAGACTGGTCACGGGTCACCTAGTCTTTCCCTGGAAAATCTCTCCAACCACGGCGGGTACCTGCCGCCATCACTACTGAGCTCCTGCCGCAGGCGGATAGCAGCTGGGCGCCCAGCTCAAAATCCCTACTCCCTCTTCGGAGGAGGCAGGAGGTGCCCAACAGAATCTGCCACAGACCACATTGTCTGTACCCCAACCCGAGATCGGGGCTGAGAAAACCCAATCCTTTCCGGCACTCCCGCAAACGCCGCCATCACCCTGCTGCAGCAGAGCAGAAGGATAAAGAGGCGCACAGCTGCTTCACAGTGCCGGAACTCCAGTGCTGCCAGCTGCTCCTAGCAAACAAACTACAGCTCGGGATCTGGGACTGTGGTCATCCTACGAGTCCTGAGATTCTCCTGGGTCCAGCGCAATAAGGTCTAGCAGCAAGTTCTATTACCGGCGCCCCCCCCCCCCCCCGGCAGAGAAACGCTGCCGGCTCAGGGCTCAGGATCCCACTGAGAAGCCCCAACCCCTGCTGGCACTCCCCTGAGAGCACCTCCATAACCTCGCCCTAGCAGAGGAGAAGGTCAGAGGGGAAGGACAGAGAGGCAGCCTGCCAAGGACACAGCACCCTCTCTACAGCGGCCCCTAGCAGAGAAACCCAAGCTCTGGATCTGAGGACACTCAACCCTACACGGTACTCTCTTGGGATCAGCAAACATAGATTCTACTGCTAGGCTGCTTCTGGCAGAGAGATCTGGGCCCGGGATCTGGGATTGAGTACACTCAACCTAACTCTTTCCCGTGCCACCCAGGGACCAGTCAACACAACCCCTCCTGGCAGAGGGAAAGAACAAAGAGGCAGCACACAGGAAAGGTGGACACCGAGTCCTGCTGCCACAGTGTCACAGAGCTGACTGTTATGCTACCCGTACACTTCTGCAGCAGGACCAAAACTGAGTAGTGAGCAAGGGGAACCCCTGTGCATCCCAACTGGTCCTGCAAGAGAGTGAGTGAGCCTTCTAGGGAGAGATTGCCCCAGACACAGGGCCTCTCCACAGAAGCAACCAGACGAGATCCCTGCCACCCACACTCCTAGTGTGGGCATCAGAGGGATTCTTGGGATAGCGACATTGAAGCCTCTGCCTTGCGGGTCCACCAGGGTAATCCAGGCAAACAATCCCTGGATCTCAGTCAGAACTGCGTAATAGTGGCTTGTAGGCCACTGCAATACTCAGAGAATCCGCACATGCACACTGCGCCCGCTAAAAGCGCACACGTATAGTGCCAGCGTCACATTCTTTACTTAGGCAAAACTGAAAACACAGTGCACACCCCCAAAGCAGTGAACCTCTCTCATCTTCCTGAAAAAACAGTCCAGAAAACAGAAAGAGAGGATCATAGCCCAAACTACAATCTCGAGGAACAATCAGTGAGGATTATAAATAACCAGATGGCTAGAGGCAGACGTAAGAACACTCCCAACAAAAATCAGGACATAATGATCTCACCAGCAACCCCCCAAAAAAATGGACACTTCAATTCACTAGATATACAAGAAAACGACCTCAAAACTATGTTTCTCCAGCTATTAGAGGCCCATAGAGATGAAATGAACAAAGCCCTCAGAGAAATAACCAAAGAAATCGAGACCAACCAAGAGGAAACAAATCGTACACTCAGAGAAATGACCACAAAAATTGAGGCAAACAGAGAAAAAATGCACAAAGCTCTCAAAGAAATGTCCACACAAATGAAGGCAAATAAAGAAGAAATAAACAAAGCTCTCATAGAAATACAGGCAATTATACCCAAAGAAGTAGAGGCACAATTAGTGATACATAGAGAGGAAACGGACAAAAAAATAGAAGCTATCATTGAAAAGCAGGAGTCCACATTCAAACAGATGAAGGAAATGGTGCAAGACATGAAAACAGAATTAGAATCAATAAAGAAAACGCAAATAGAGAAAAATCAGGAGCTGGAGAACATAGAGAAAAGATCAGGTACCACAAAGGTAAGCATCACCAACAGAATACAAGAGATGGAAGAAAGAATCTCAGGAGCCGAAGATACACTTGCGGAAATTGACACGTCTCTCAAAGAAAAAATAAAATCAGAAAAGTTCCAAACACAAAACATCCAAGAAATCAAGGACACCATGAAAAGACAAAACCTAAGAATAATAGGAGTAGAAGAAAAAGAAGACATCAGGCTCAAAGGTCCGGAAAATATTTTCAAGAAAATTATAGAAGAAAACTTTCCCGACTTAAAGAAGGAGATGGCCATAAACATACAAGAGGCCTACAGAACACCAAGTAGACTAAACCAGAAAAGAAATTCTTCACGTCACATCATAGTCAAAACACTGAACCTACAAAACAAAGAAAAAATTCTAAAAGCAGCAAGGGAAAAAGGCCAAGTAACATATGAAGGTAGACCTATCAGAATCACACCAGATTTCTCAACAGAAACTATGAAAGCCAGAAGGGCCTGGACAGAAATCATACAGTCCTTAAGGGACCACAGATTCCAACCCAGACTACTATACCCAGCAAAACTTTCAATCAACATAGATGGAGAATTCAAGATATTCCAAGACAAAATCAAATTTAAACAATATCTACATAGTAACCCAGCTTTACAGAAGTTACTAGAAGGGAAACTCCAAACCAAAGAAAACAACTACATCGAAGGAAACAGAGGAAATAGATAACTACACAACAAAAAACCAAAAGAAGACAAGCAATGAAACTCAGTGACACCACCAACACCACATCTAAAGTAAGTAACAATTGTTGGTCACTAGTTTCTATCAACATCAACGGACTCAACTCCCCAATTAAAAGACACAGACTAATAGAATGGTTGCGGAAACAGGATCCATCATTCTGTTGCATCCAAGAAACACACCTATGCAACAAAGATAAACACTACCTCAGAGTAAAGGGCTGGAAAAATGTCTTTCAAGCAAATGGTTCCAGAAAACAAGCGGGAGTAGCCATCCTAATATCTAATAAAATAGACTTTCAACCCAAGTTAATAAAAAAAGATAAGGATGGCCACTATATTCTCATCAAAGGAAAAATCCACCAAGAGGACATCTCAATTTTGAATATCTATGCCCCAAATACAAGAGCACCTACATTGTTAAGTGAAACAATATTAAAGCTTAAATCACACATTGATCCTAAAACCCTAATAGTGGGAGACTTCAACACTCCACTCTCACCAAGGGACAGATCAACTAGACAGAAAACAAATAGGGAAATAAAAACACTTATAGAGACCCTAAATCAAATGGACCTAATAGACATCTACAGATCTTTTCATCCAAACTCAAAAGAGTATACCTTCTTTTCAGCACCGCATGGAACCTTCTCCAAAATAGACCATATAATTGGTCATAAAGAAAGCCTCAACAGATAGAGAAAGATTGAAATAATCCCTTGTATTCTATCTGACCACCATGGACTTAAGCTGGACCTCAACAACAACAGAAAAAACAAACAGCCTACACGCACATGGAAACTGAACAACCTGTTACTCAACGACAGCTGGGTTAAGGAAGAAATAAGGAAAGAAATTAAAGACTTCCTAGAATTCAATGAAAATGAAGGCACAACATACCCAAATTTATGGGACACATTGAAAGCAGTGCTCAGGGGAAAATTTATAGCACTTAGTGCCTGTAAGAAGAAATTTGTAACATCACATACAAACAACTTACTGGCCCAACTGAAAACCCTAGAAAAAAAAGAAGCAGATACACCCAAGAGGAGCAGAAGGCTGGAAATAATCAAACTCAGGGCTGAAATCAATAAATTAGAAACAAATAAAACTATTCAAAGAATCAATGAAACAAAAAGCTGGTTCTTTGAGAAAATCAACAAGATAGACAAACCCTTAGCCAAACTAATTAAAAAGCAGAGAGAATCTATCCAAATCAACAAAATCAGAGATGAAAAGGGTGACATAACTACAGACACAGAGAAAATTCAAACAATCATTAGGTCATATTACAAAAGCCTATATGCCACAAAATTTGAAAATCTAAATGAAATGGACAATTTTCTTGATAGATTCCATCTTCCAACTTTAAGTCAAGATCAGGTAGAAAGACTGAACAGCCCAATATCCCCCAAGGAAACTGAAGCAGTCATTCACAGTCTCCCCTCAAAAAAAAAGCCCTGGGCCAGATGGTTTCAGCGTGGAATTCTACCAGACCTTCAAAGAAGTGCTCACACCAATTCTACTCAAACTATTCCACAAAATAGAAACAGAAGGTACATTACCAAACTCATTCTATGAAGCAACAGTCACCCTGATACCTAAACCACACAAAGACCCAACAAAAAAAGAGAACTTCAGACCTATCTCTCTTATGAACATCGACGCAAAAATACTCAATAAAATACTTGCAAACCGAATCCAAGAACACATCAAAGATATCTTCCACCACGACCAAGTAGGCTTCATCCCAGGCATGCAAGGGTGGTTCAACATATGGATATCCATCAATGTAATCCACAACATAAGCAAACTGAAGGAGAAAAACCACATGATCATCTCCTTAGATGCTGAAAAAGCATTTGACAAAGTCCAACACCCATTCATGTTTAAAGTCTTGGAGAGATCAGGAATACAAGGCACATACCTAAACATAGTAAAGGCAATATACAGCAAGCCGATAGCCAACATCAAATTCAATGGAGAGAAACTTAAATCAATCCCACTGAAATCAGGGACAAGACAAGGCTGCCCACTCTCTCCCTACTTCTTCAACATAGTACTTGAAGTCCTAGCCAGAGCAATAAGACAACTAAAGGAGATCAAGGGGATACAGATCGGAAAGGAAGAGGTCAAAGTGTCACTATTCGCAGATGATATGATAGCATATATGAGCGACCCCAAGAATTCAACCAGAGAATTCCTCCATTTGATAAACACCTTCAGCAAAGTGGCAGGATACAAAATCAACTCAAAAAAATCAGAAGCCCTCCTGTATACCAAAGACAAAATGGCTGAGAAAGAAATTAGGGAAACAACACCCATCACAATAGCCACTAACCACATAAAGTACCTTGGGCTGACACTAACCAAGCAAGTGAAAGACCTGTTTGAGAAAAACTTCAAGTCTCTGAAGAAAGAAATTGAGGAAGATATCAGAAGATGGAAAGATCTCCCGTGCTCATGAATTGGTAGGATTAACATTGTGAAAATAGCCATCCTGCCAAAAGCAATCTACAGATTCAATGCAATTCCCATCAAAATACCAACTCAATTCTTTACAGACCTTGAAAAAAAGATTCTCAGCTTCATATGGAGAAACAAAAAACCCAGAATCTCCAAAACATTACTGTACAACAACAGATCATCTGGAGGTATCTCCATCCCCGATCTCAAGTTGTACAACAGAGCAATAGTAATAAAAACTGCATGGTATTGGCATAAAAACAGAAAGGAGGATCAATGGAACCGCATAGAAGACCCAGAAATAAACCCACACACCTATGAATACTCGATTTTTGACAAAGAAGCCAAAACCATTCAATGGAAAAAAGAAAGCATCTTCAACAAATGGTGCTGGTCCAACTGGATGTTCACATGCAGAAAAATGAAAATAGATCTATATTTATCACCCTGCACAAAACTAAAGTCCAAGTGGATCAAAGACCTCAACATAAAACCAGATACTCTAAATCTGTTAGAAGAAAAAGTGGGGAACAGCCTAGAACTCATTGGCACAGGAGACAACTTCCTGAACAGAACACCAACAGCACAGGCTCTAAGAGCAACAATCAATAAATGGGACCTCATGAAACTCAAAAGCTTCTGTAAAGCAAAAGACACTGTCATCAAAACAAAACGCCTGCGTACAGATTGGGAAAGAATCTTCACTAACCCTTTATCTGACAGGGGACTAATATCGAGTATATACAAAGAACTAAAGAAGCTGAAAAGCAGCAAACCAAGTATTCCACTTAAAAAATGGGGAACAGAGCTAAACAGAGAGGAATATCGAATGGCAGAGAAACACTTAAAGAAATGCTCATCCTCATTAGCCATCAGGGAAATGCAAATCAAAACGACCCTGAGATATCATCTTACACCCATCAGAATGGCCAAAATGAAAATCTCAAGGGACAACACATGCTGGAGTGGTTGTTGAGAAAGGGGAACCCTCCTCCACTGCTGGTGGGAATGTAAACTGGTTCAACCACTCTGGAAATCTATCTGGCGCTTTCTAAGACAATTAAGAATAGTGCTTCTTTAAGACCTAGCTATACCACTGCTAGGTATATACCCAAAGTTTGCTCAAGTACACAAAAGAGATATTTGCTCAACCATGTTTATCGCAGCTTTATTTGTAATAGCCAGAACCTGGAAACAACCCAGATGTCCATCAACGGAGCAATTGGTACAGAAATTGTGGTATTTTTACACAATGGAATACTACTCACCAATCAAAAAGGAGGAAATCATGAAATTTGCAGTCAAATGGTGGGACCTAGAAAAGATCATCTTGTGTGAAATATCCCAGAAGGAGAAAGACAAACAAGGTATATACTCACTTATATAGACCTATAAGATATGATAAACATAATGAAATCTATACACCTAAAAAAGATAATCAAGAGTACGGACATGGGGTAAGATGATCAATCCTCGTTTTGAAAGACAGATGGGATGCACATTAAACATTGACAGGAGTCTACTTAGCGAATTTGAAAAACTCTAACTAGCAGTGTTTTCAAAGCAAAGACTCATGACCAAACCTTTGGCAAAGTACAGGGAATCATAAGAAAGAAGGGGAGTTAGTCTGATGAGAAAAGGATAGGAGCTCCACAAGGACCAAACATATCTGGGCACAGGGTCTTTTCTGAGACTGACATGCAACCAAGGACCATGTATGAATGTAACCTAGAACCTCTGCTCAGATGTAGCCTGTGGTAGCTCAGTAACCAATTGGTTTCCCATAGTGAGGGGAACAAGGACTATTTCTAACAGGACCTCAATGACTGGCTCTTTGGCCTCCCCACCCCCCAAGGGAGGAGCAGTCCTTTTAGGCCACAGAGGAGAGCTTTGCAGCCAGTCCTGAAGATACCTGATAAAACAGGATCAGATGAATGGAGAGGAGGTCCCCCCCCCCTATCAGTGGACTTGGCAAGGGGCACGGTGTAGATGAGAGAGGGAGGGAGGGACTGGGAGGGAATGAAGGATCGGGACACGGCTGGAATACAGAGTTCATAAAATGTAACTGATAAGAAAAAAATAAAATTAAAAAAAATAAAAAAAATAAACCCACACACTTATGGACACCTGATTTTTGACAAAGCTGCAAAAACCATACAAAGGAAAAAAGATAGCATTCAATAAATGGTGCTGGTCTAACTGTATATCTACATGTAGAAAAATGCAAATAGATCCATCCTTATCACCCTGCACAAAACTAAAGTCCAAGTGGATCAAAGACCTCAACATAAAACCAGACACATTAAATCGGTTAGAAGAAAAAGTGGCGAAGACCCTAGAACTCATTGGTACAGGAGACAACTTCCTGAACAGAACAAGAACAGCACAGGCTCTTAGAGCAATAATCAATAAATAGTACCTTATGAAACAGAAAAGCTTCTGTAAAGCAAAGGAAACTGTCATCAAAACAAAATGAATGCCTACAGATCGGGAAAGAATCTTCACCAACCCTTTATGTGACAGAGGGCTAATATCCAGTATATATAAAGAACCAAAGAACCTGAAAGGCAACAAACCCAGTAATCCAAGTAAAAAATGGGGAACAAAGCTAAATAGAGAGTTCTCTTTAGAGGAATATTGAATGACAGGGAAACACTTAAAGAAATGCTCAACCTCATTAGCCAAAAGGGAAATGCTAATCAAAATGACCCTGAGATTTCACCTTACACCCATAAGAATGGCCAAGATGAAAAACTCAAGTGACAACACATGCTGGAGAGGTTGTTGAGAAAGGGGAACCCTCTTCCACTGCTGGTGGGAATGTAAACTTGTATAACCACTCTGGAAGTCAATCTGACACATTCTCAGACATCTAGCAACAATTCTTCCTCAAGATCCAGCAGTACCTTGTCGAAGCTTATATCCAAAAGAGGCTCAAGTACACAATAAGGACATTTGCTCAACCATGTTTGTAGCAGCTTTATTTGAAATATCCAGAAGCTGGAAACAATCCAGATGCCCCTCAACTGAAAAATGGATGCAGAATTTGTGGTACATCTATAATGGACTATTACTAAGCAATGAAAAACAAGGAAATCATGAAATTTGCAGGTAAATGGTGGGAACTGGAAAGGATCATCCTGAGTGAGCTGTCCAAGAGGCAGAAAGACACACACGGTATATACTCACTCATACAGACATATAATATAGGATAAACCTACTAAAGTCTGTACATTTAAAGAAATTACTCAAGAGGAAGACTTTGACTAAAATGCTCAATCCCCTTCCCGAAAGGCAGAGGATGGACATCAGAAGAGGAAGAAAACAGGAAACAAGTTATGTACCTGCCACAGAGGGCCTCTTAAAGGCTCTGCCCTGCAGACTATCAAAGCACATGCTGAGACTTATGGCCAACTGTTGGGCAGAGTGCATGGAATCTTATGAATGAAGTGGGAAATAGTAAGATCTGGAGAGGACAGGAATTTCACAAGGAGAGCAACAGTACTAGAAAATTTGAACACAGGGTGTCTTTCCAGAGACTCATACTCCAACCAAGTACCATGCATGGAGATAACCTAGAAACTCTGCACAGATGTAGCCCATGGCATTTCAGTGTTCAAGTGTGTTACATAGTAATGGGAAGAGGGATTGCTTCTGACCTCAACTGATTGGCCTGCTCTTTTCTCACCTCCCCCTGAGGGGGGATCTGCCTTATCAGGCCACAGAAGATGACAATGCAGCCACTCTTGATGAGTAAGCCACTCTGATAGAGTAAGATCAGAAAGAAAGAGAGGGGGACCTCCCTATCAGTGGCCTTTGGGAGGGGCAATCGTGAAGAAGGGAGAAGGAAAGTAGGATTAGAAGGGGAGGAGGGAGGGGTTTATGGGGGGATATAAAGTGAATAAAGTGTAACTAATAAAAGTTAATAAAAGTAAAAAAATAAATCTTTTTAAAATTTTTTAAAAGATTAACTAAAAAAAATCAGTAGCCCTCTTGTATACAAAGAACAAATAGAGTGAGAAAGAAATTATGGAACAAACACCCTTCATAATAGCCACAAATTGCATAAAGTACCTTGGTATGACTCTAATCAAGCAAGTGAAAAATGTGTATAAAAAATTCAAATGTTTGAAGAAAGAAATTGAAGAAGATAGCGGAAGATTGAAAGATACCCCATGCTCATGGATCATAGGATTAACCCAGTTACAGTTACTGCTCTGCCAAAAGCAATCTATAAATTTAATGCAATTCCCATCAAAATACCAACATAATTATTTACAGAAATTGAAAGAACGAGTCTCAGTTTCAAATGGAAAAACAAAAACATAAAATTGCCTAAAGAATCCTGTACAATAACAAATCTTCTGGAGCTATCTCCATCTCAGATCTCAATCTGTACTCAGAGGAACTGTAGTAAAAACTTCATGGTACTGGCAGCGAAACAGGCTTGGTGATGAATGGATTCCTTAGAAGACCCAGAACTAAATCCATACACTTGATTTTTGACAAATAAGCCCAATCCATACAATGGAAAAAAGATAGCATCTTCAACCAATGGTGCTGATCTAACCAGATGTCTACAGGTAGAAAACTGCAAATGTATCCACATTTATCACCATGCACAATAGTAAATTCCAAGTGAATCAAAGACCTCAACATAAAATCAGACACACTATATCTGAAGAAAAATTGGGGAAGAGACATTTTTGCTTTTTTTTAACAGCTCCTTCAGCCTGTAAGGTTACAGATATACTTGGTATAATTTTATATGGAACACATTCAGAGATCTATTAGTAACTTATGGAAAGTGATCATTCACAATTAAAGTACCAGCAGTACATTGTGAAAAAGAACATTGGAAGGTCTTTAAGTACAGGGAACTGCTCAGGTGCTTATGCAAGGGACATGTGTGTGTAGCCAGTTTTTAGGCAGACTTTTGTAAAATATTCTGTTCTTGTAACTCTTAATGTCTTTCACTTCTTTCTTAGCTCATCTGAAGGTCCCTCAACTGCCCAGCTAACCTGGGTGAGGCAATAGTATTGGCTGAGCTGGTTGATATTTGAAGTCTAAGACCAGGGGTTTAGGAGTTCAGTGTTCAGAAGTCCATAGAGGACAGGTTAACATCAAGATTTCTGAGCACAGTTTCCCGAGATTCTATATAGAAACTTTGTTCAAAGTTCCAAAACTTACCTATAAGTCCCCAGATAATTACCAATGTATCTGGGTCAAAGATTTGAGAAGCAATAGTGAAGTACTTAAGTGCTGACGAAGAGGTATAATTTACTGAATTTAATGCTTTGTGCTCAGGAGGGTTAGACATAAATAATAATCCAATAAACTTAATTGCTTATTTTTAATATATGCTTCTTGTTATTTGCCCTGATTTTTTCTGTAAGCAACTCAAAAATTGAAACTTTTTATTCCTAAACTTTTTTTGTTTGTTTGTTTGTTTTATAGATATCAAAGCTGGAAAATTGGCTCAAATAAATGTGGTATCTTAGTCCTTTCTTTTTGGGTAGCCACTGCAACAGTCAGTTGCAAACATTTCATTTTGAGGTTTTGCGAACCAAAGCCTAAGGTAAAATATGAAATGCATTGGCTGTAAGCCATTGTCTGACAATGGTAAATACCAAGACCAAACTAAGCAAAGACTGGGGAAGTTGGTACAACAGCGAAGATATTCATTTCACCTCTTTGTGAGTTCAAAAGTAAATTTCAAAGTTCCAGAGGGTTGGTCAAGAACATGTTCCTAAGAGTCTCTGTTTCTGTCTCTTTATCTTCCCTTCATATTTTGTGTGTTTTTATAAATATAAATTTATTAAATGAGAGTTGAATTCAAGTTACATGCACATATGGAGTTGAATTATAGTTACCTATACACATAGCTGAAACATACATATAATTATAGCTAAAACCTTTTTTTTAATAAGATTAAAGCAAATATTGATGTAGATTATAGAGATTTTAAACAATAACCAATGAACAAAGTATAAATCCTTAGATAAAAGTTATAGCATAATCTTAAGATATTATTTTTCTTTTGAGAATAGAGTGCAAAAAAATCAGATATACAAGATTTTTAAGAGTTGGGAAGAAGAAGTGTATAGATAAGAGACTTTGGGAGCATAGATCAAAACAAATTTACATATTTGGGAATCATTTGTGTGCCAATTTCTCATCCATGAAGGTAGAGGACAGAGAGATAGGCTTAGTGCAGGCAGGCTGCAGGAGAGAGAGGGGTGAGGAGGCTCATGTAGCCAATCACAATGAGGTTGGAAATGTTTAAATTTTTGCATATGTTTACATAGATTTTAGATTTATGCAAATATCATCTATCTCACTATTCTTCCTTTTACTTCACTTGCATAATTTCATGATTCATCTACTTTGCCTGATATGCTTCTTCACTCAGAATTGGAAATTTCACAGGGAGCTCAGATAATACGGATTCAAGAGTTTCAAACCAAGAGCTTTTACTTTAGTGGGGTTGATTCAGTACCTAGGAATCTGCATTTGAAAACTACATATTGAAGTATAATTATTCCATCAATTCCACCTCTTTAAATAAATCATTTAATATTTTTTACCAGTTTGAATAAGAGTTTTGTCAATGTAGATATCAACTGGTTGAGGACTATAACAAACCAGGTTTTCTAAGCCTGGATGTGTCTCATGATAGCTCTTTTCACAGTTCTCATCTCCATGGCTTTTATCTTTCTCATTCCTTCACACCAGCCCATGGTGTGTTTTTCTGCCTATCTGTCTCTATCTTTATCATCCCTATATCTATCATCTTCCTCACTCCATCTCACATTATCCCATCTTACAGATAAAAAACCAATTATCTCCTGTTATTCCATTCTATTTGAAATACATATTCTAATTCATGCAGTTGTTCATTCTCCAATGGGTAGTGTTCAATCTCATTCTAAAAGTTGATTTGGATTGTTAATTGCTTATCCAGGAAGGGGCAGAGATCTCTTGAGCCACTCCTCAATCCATTATGGAATAATGTTTAACCCCATCATTCTGTTGGCAAAAACGGTTTCTTTAGGCTTATGAGTACCCTGGCTATGCCATGTTGAGAGGGCAGCAATTTCACATTTCTGCCCATCCTCTGTCTCTACAAATTATGAGTTTTTGCATGAATTGTCACCCACTGTAAACAGAAGCTTCTCTGACCAAGGGCGAGATCAGTACAACAACACAGATATAAATATAAGTATTTGCAAAGTAGTTAGGTACCATGTCAATTTCAATGAAAGAATAATAGGAGGTTTGCCTATGACCTCACCATCTAGCCAGGAGCTTTTGGCCAGTAGGTGCTGGCAGTTAATTGTTGCCCTGGAATGAAGAGTCATTTTTCTCTATTGTTATAGCCATGTATTAGTTGCGCACACACTAGCAAGGACCCCTACCAAACCACCCAATTGAATTAGGTGGGTCCCACAAAAACAAAACAAAAAAGCAAAGGAAAACAAAAACACATGAAAGTAAGGGGAGGAATAGGTAGGACATAGGTGTTCAAGGAGGATGAAGGATAAAAATGGGAAGTGAAAATGAACGAGAAAAATATCATTTACATGTATGAGATTGCTAAAGAATATTTTAAAAGGTTATTTTAAACTAGATAGACTGAAACTATTTGGAGGTCACATGAACGTCCTGTTAGTAGAAAATATGGCAGAACACCTAAAGACAATATTGTTGCACCACTGAGGAAGAAACTTTTTTTTTTTTATTGTGAGGTCAATAAGACTGATGCCCAAAAATCCTTAAACAGAAAAGTTTCCAATAGGGAGAAAAGACATGGTTCCACATCATTCTCCACTCACTGCAGTAGAGTAGATATAAAGAATAACCAATACTTTGAATCTTGTGACTTCTTCATAAATGTGGTGGTTTGAATAAGAATGGCTCCCTTTGGCTCATATATTTGAATGCTTTGTCATCATGGAGTGACGCTCTTTGAGAAGGATTAGCAGGTGTGACTCTGTTGGTATAGGCATGGCATTATTGGAGGAAGTGTGTCATTTAGGGTTGGCTTTTGGATTTCAAAACTTCAAGCTAGTCTCAGTATCTCTCCCTGATACCTGTGTATCTGGATATAGAACTCTCAACTATTCTCCAGTGTCATGGATGACTGCGTGCTGTTCTGTTTCCTTACATAATGACAATGGACTGAACTTCTGAAACTGTAGACAACTCCCAATTAAATGCTATCCTTTATGATAGTTACTGTGGTCATGGTGGCTCTTCACAGTAAAACTGTAACACTTATATGCAAAATAGCATCAAATAAGAAAATATAAGCAAGTATTCTCAAGTTCTGTAAAATGTTGATCTCAGGAACAAAGCCAAAAGCTCATGGATCCTAGATTTGGAGAAAATCTTTGTATGAATATCAATCATCGATACATCATACTCTGGAATGTATATGAAAATTATCTAGAATGTTGTTTTTGAGTAAAAATATTTATTGAGTATCTATGTTATACCACGAGCATTGGTTTCCAAGTCTTGAGTACCCGTGTGTCGTTAAAGTCATCATTTAAGGTGAAAAGGAAAATATAGATAATTCAGTCTCAGTTGAGAATTTCTGATTTAGTAGTTTGAGATCAGGCTATTGGTATTGCTGAGAAAGAGACTAGGCTGAGAATCAAGGTTTTAGACTAGATTATCTTAAGCTTTTGTTTCTTTGTTATCAAAACTATAGTGCAGAAATTTCAGATGCTATTTATACCTAATACTAAACTTTTGACAAAAGGTAATAATTAAAAAAAAAATTATTCCTTTCCTCAATGGTCCTGACATGACATCCCTATGGATTCATTTCTTAGAATCAGTTGTGTATGTTTGGAACTCAGGACAGTAAATAGTATGTCTCTATTTTTCTACTGGTTATGTTGATAGCTCACTCCTCTATGTGGTAAAACTTCTATGTGAAACTGAGAGTACCTATGTTTTTCAAAAAACTGAAATAGGTGCATTTTTTGGTAGTCAGAATTCCAATTACTATAAGGATTGGGGCCATGTTGCAAGAAGTGTAGCTGGTTTGGAATAGATGATTGAAGCTCTAGCAAAAATGACAGGAAAGACACTACAAGAAAAACCACAGAATCAAACAACCTGTGGTCAAAGGGGATTACAGTGAATTAAAAAAATAAATAAATACATGACAGGAAACAATGGAATCAACCAACCAAAAAGAAGCAGTAATAGTGAATTCTGGTACAACCATACAAACTTAGAAAAGGATCCTGTGGTGTTTTGAATAAGAATGTTCTCTAGATGTTCATATAATTTGAATGCTTAGTCTTCAGAGAGTGGTATTATTAGAGAAGAATTAGAAGATGTCACCATGTTGGAAATAAGTGCGGCCTTGTTGGAGGTAGTGTATCACTGGGGTGGGATTTGAGGTTTCAAAATCCCAAGCCAAGCCCAGTCTCCCTCTTGCTCTCTCTCTTGCTCTCACTTTCTCTTGCTCTCTTTCTCTCTATCTTCTGTCTCTCAGCCTGTGGATCAGAATGTAGTTCTCAGCTACTGCATCAGCACCATACATGCTACTTTGCTATCCACCATGGTAAAAGCATAGTAAACCTTTAAAACTGTAAGCAAGCTCCCAATTAAATGTTTGGTCATGTTTCCTTGGTCAGGATGTGTCTTCAGAGCAACAGAACAGAGACTGAGTCAGATCCTGAGTTCCCATGTTTTAAACATTCTAAATTTGTTTGGATTTAATCATGCCCTATATTTACTGAAACCTCTGTTTGTGGCAAGCACAGTATATCCCAAAATCCTACTGAAGTATTTGGTATATGGTACATACTTAATGTTTGCTGAACATATGGATTAATCATACTAGTATACAGTGCTGGTTACTTACTTGATTATTTTTGCCTTAAACTTTGAGCTTATCAAAGTCTTATAAGCATGTCTTATGCATTTCTGTATCACCAGCATTTTTCACAGGTACCGATGTATAGTATACATTTAATATTTATTGAATGACTGAGGGAACACAAACTGATAGATAATACACAGAATACATATAATAGCTCAAGAAATAGAACTGGAAGTTATTCTTTCTGTACCTGTGAAGAAGCTACAGAATACTCTTTATGATGCTTAAACTGTTTACAAAATTTAATATTTTTTATGTATGAATATTTTGCCTGCATGTATGTCTGTAAAACATGTATGAGCCTGGTGCCTAGAAGAGCAAGTGGTGGATTTCCTGGAAATGGAGTTACAGATGGTTGTGAGCTACCCTGTAGGTGCTGAGAATTGAACCCATTTCATCTCAAAGAGATGCCAGTGCTCTTAACCATCATACTGTCTCTATAGTGCTTAATCTGGATTGTCAACTTAATTAGAGCTGTAATTAATCAAGAGAAACTCATCTTCGTGGGTCTGTGATGACAATTTCAGGAAAGATTAAATGAGGTGAAAAGATCCTTCCTGAGTTGTGCAGCAGCTTCTGTCGGTGGCCTTGATGTAAAGAAGTCCATGAAAAAAGCAACACTGTTTGCTTGCCCTTAATATCTTTGCTGCTGCTGTGCCCACTGCTATTGTCATTCTTTAGTAGCATCATATATAAGCCTTTTCTGGTTCTAATGGACTAAAAATAAGTAAATCTCTCCTTATCTTTCAGATTTCCAATGTAAGATTGGGACTTCTGAAGAATTACAGATCATAAAACCGGGTAGCTACAAGGTTCTTAGCCTCTACAGGGTAAAAATAATCATTGTTACAACACATGGCCTACATGTAGCAGGCCATAATTAATATCTTCTAAGAACAATTAGGTGCTTACCCTTATTGGCAACTGGTCAGAATGTGAACTACAACTTCTACCTTCAGGCCATCTATGTGGCCTCCTCTTTCTTGTTCTGTGCTTTTGCCAGGCTTAATTGGTAAGGATTACAAAAGAAGTTGCTGGATATGTTTGTAGCAAACAAACACGTGAAATATTTACAGTTGGAACACAAGAAGAACACTAAAAAGGCTCTAGGACCTTCTCTTTAAAGACAAATATCACTGGATAGGTGAAATCTCAATTTGCCATTTTTCACACACATTTGCAGTAGTTTGCAAATGAATGGGTCCCACAGGCTCATATGTTTGAATGTTTAGTCCACCTGGGAGTCTACCACTTAGCAGGTATTAGAAGGTGTGGCCTTGTGGGAGTAGGTGTGGCCTTGTTGTAGGAAGTGTTTTACTGGGAATGTTTCAGAAGCCAGTCCTGGGGGCTTTCCCACCTGCCGATCTGGAGGTAGAATTCTAAGATCCTTCTCCAGCACTATGTCTGCTTATGTGCTTCCAGACTTGATGAGAATGGACTAAACCTCTGAAACTGTAAACAAGACCCAATTCAATGCTTTTCTTTATGAGAGTTACTATGCTTGTGGTGTCTCTTCACAGCAATAGAATACTAAGATAACAGTGAATAACTTAAATTAGATAAATAAGTCTTTTATCTGCTGCCTTTAATTTAATTTCATTGAAAAATCAATTCCTTTTTGAGAGGGGTCATAGGTCTTGTTTTGTTGTTTTTGTTTGTTTGGAAAGGTATGTTGGGGATATATGTACAACCAGCAACATAATGAGAATGGAGATGGATATTCAAAGACAGTATGAGCTTAAAAGGGCATTTTCACAGAAGATACCAGTCTTGATGCCACTATCTTTACCCCTCACATTTTACCAAACATCTACTTGTACATACTCAAGCAACCAGCATGTGAGGCCAAATATTTAGCATCAACTCTGTCATTCAGATGTGAACACTGATTAGAGCTGGCATAGTAGACAACATGCCTGGAGTAGCCCTACAAGTTTTCATCATTTTACAATACAAAGACTGTTTTTCACTATTCCTAGGAGTGTATGAATCATGTTCCTTGTTATAGGTAAAAAACCAAAAAGCTAAATATTGAAAAATTGTTAACTCTGATAACCTTATGCTGATTGCTCAAGATACTAAAGTTGAACATGTTTTGAGCACTAAATGGAGTGAGTAAGGAAATGAACTGGAAAATACACATAACTGTGAAGCATGGAGTTCTAGTTTACTATTTTCTTTTTTTCCCCGAGGGGAAACAATTCAATTTGACTCTATGGGGCCTGGAGAGATGGATCAGCAGTTAAGAACACTTTCTACTCTTTCCTGATTGTGTTCACTTGCTAGCACCATGTTGGGAACCTGAAAGCAGCCTATAACTTCAGCCCCAGAATTCCTGATTATCTCTTCTGGCATCTGCATGTATCCCAAACACAAATGCACATATTTACACATAGACATATATGTATACATATTCATAATAATAATAGTGAGCAAATATAAGGTTTTTATCTTAAAATAGTTGGCTTATATTTGTATAAGTTGTTATATGTAGTTGTATGTACATAGAAGTTAAATAAATACTGGATTATATCTAAAACTGTTGATATCATTATTTGGTCTACTAACAGAATAAAATGAAACTGTTCTAAGAAAATGTACACTATGGTCATCCTTGAACTAACTTTCATTTCATTTTATTTATCACAGCTACCTTTCCACTTGACTCTTCTTCTTTTTCATGCTTTGTCTTTTAGCCCAAGCATCTTACCTATGGATTGCAAGAGAATATATGAGTATGTTTGTGTATGCAGTCTTCAAAAACTCATATAGCATATAAACTTGAGCCATGAAGAAGCATCACTGTTAAAACCTAAAGGAAGGTTTGAATATAGATTGATTGCTTGAATATGTTTTAGATGGCCCCATGGATTATTATTTTTCTTTTTTTTCTAAACAGCAATACACCATGCATTATATGGACAGTGATCTCTACCAAATATCCATAGACAGACATTTGACGTATATCTAAGATGGCACCAGCAAATGAGAATAAGTAACTATATACCATTGATTAAGTTCATGGTATATGGGTGTTATTGTATTTTCTAGATGTGGTTTTCTCCAAAGTTATCCTCCCTGAGTAGAACAAGGCTCTTATTTGCCTTTTGGCAAGTAACAAGTCTGTGTTCAAAAGAATGTGGCCAAAGAATAATAAAGCCCCAAACTAACTGGTTGCCAAGTTTTCCCTTTCACTTCCCTTTATAATAAATATCAAGCCTGGAAGACCAAGTACGGATATATGCACAAAATAAATTGAACAAATAAATTTATACTAAAATGAGCCTGATGAATCTTTAATAGTATATGGTTGTTATATTGCTGTTCTATTAGTAATCATATCTAATCACTACTTACAGAGGTAAACATATTTCCGTGGCATTTAGACAGTTAAACAAATATTTCTGAGACTGATTTTTAAATTTTTCATCTTCAAAATTTTCTTAGTTCTATGAAAATTTCATATCATGCACTTTGATTATGTTAACCCCCTTGTTATCTCCTTCTCAAAGTATCTATGAATCTCTATCCACCCAACTTTGTGACCTCTCTTTTTATTAAATTTTATTTTTTATATTAATTACAGTTTATTCACATTTTATCCCAGCTGTAGCCCCCTCCTTCATTCTCTCCAAATCCCACTCTCCTTCCCTCATCTCCTCCTGTTCCTCTCTTCAAGTCCACTGATAGAGGATGTCCTCCTCCCCTTCCATCTTACCCTAGCTTATCAGTTATCCTCAGAACTGGCTGCATTGATTTCTTCTGTGGCCTGGCAAAGCTGATCTCCCCTCGGTGGGGGGGTGATCAAAGAGCCAGCCCCTGAGTTCATGTCAGGGACAACCCCTGTTCTCATTATTAAGGAACCCATTTGGATACTGAACTGCCATGGTCTATACCTGAGAAGGTGTTCTAGGTTACATCCATGAATGGTTTTTGGTTGGAGTATCAGTCTCAGAAAAGACCACTGTGCTCAGATTTTTTGGTTCTGTTGCTCTCCTTGTGGAACTCCTGTCCTTGCCAGGTCTTACTATTTCCTCTTCCTTTCATAAGATTCCCTGTACTCTGCCTAAAGTTTGGTTATGAGTCTCAGCATCTGCTTTGATACACTGCTAGGTAGAGTCTTTCAGAGGCTCTCTGTGGTAGGCTCCTGTCCTGTTTCCTGTTTTCTCCTTCTTCTAATGTCCATGCAGTTTGTCTTTCTGAGTGAGGATTGATCTCTTATCCAGGGTCCTTCTTCTTGCTTAGCTTCTTAAGGTGTATAGATTTTTGTAGGTTTATCCTATATTATTGGTCTAGTATCCACTTATAAGTGAGTATATACTGTGTGTGTCTTTCTGATTCTGGGATACATCACTCAGGATTATCTTTTTCTACATTTCACCATTTGCCTGCAAATTTCATGATTTCCTTGTTTTTAGTTGCTGACTAGTACTCCATTGTGTAAATGTAACACAAGTTCCGCATCCATTTCTCCATTGAGGTGAATGGTTGTTTCCAGATAATGGCTATTTCGAATAAAGCTGCTATGAACATGGTTGAGCAAATGTCCTTGAGAATATTTTGGATATATGCCTAGGAATGATATAGCTGGATCTTAAGGAAGAGCTATTCTTAATTTTCTGAGAAAGCGCCAGATTGATTTCTAAAGTGGTTGTGTAAGTTTACATTCCTACCAGCAATGGAGGGAGAGGATTCCCCTGTCTCCACATCTTCTCCAGCATGTATTGTCACTTGAATTTTTGAGCTTAGCCATTCTGAGGGGTGTAAGGTGAAATCTCAGGGTCGTTTTGATTTTCATTTCCCTGTTGACTAAGGACATTGAGCATTTCTTTAATTGTTTCCTTGCAATTCTATATTCGTCTATCAAGAATTGTCTGTTTAGCTCTGTACCCCTTTCTTTAAAATTTTATTACTTGATTTGTTACTTTTTAACTTCTTTAGTTGTTTATATATACTGCATATTAGCCCTCTGTCAGATATAGGGTTGGTGAAGATTCTTTTCTAGGCTGTATGCTTTTTTTTGTTGTTCTGAGGACAGTGTCCTTTGCTTTACAGAAGCTCTTCAGTTTCTCGAGGTCCCATTTAGTGATTGTTGATCTTAGAGCCAGTGCTGTTGGTGTTCTATTCAGGAAGTTGGCTCCTGTACCAATGAGTTCTAGGTTCTTCCCTACTTTTTCTTCTAAACGATTTAATATGTATGGTTTCATGTTGAGGTCTTTGATCCACTTGGACTTTAGTTTTGTGCAGGGTGATAAGTATGGATCTATTTGCATTTTTCTATAGGTAGACGTCCAGTTAGACAAGCACCATTTGTTGAAGATGCTGTCTTTTTTCCAGTGTATGGTTTTGGCTTCTTTTCTAAAAATAAAGTATCCATAGGTATGTGGGTTTATTTCTGGATCTTCTATTCAACTCCATTGATCCACCTTTCTGTTTCTATGGTAGAAATAAATAAAAACAGTTTTTATTACTATTGCTCTGTAGTACAGCTTGATATCAGGGATGGAGATACCTCCAGATGATCTGTTGTTGTTCAGGATTGTTTTGGCAATTCTGGTTTTTTTTTTTTTTGTTTTGTTTTTTGTTTTTTATTCCATATGAAGTTGAGAATTTTTCTTTCAATGTCTGTAAAAAATGTGTTGGTATTTTGATGGTAAATGTGTTGAATCTGTAGATTGTTTTGGCAGGATGGCCATTTTCACTATGTTAATTCTACCAATCCATGAGTACCGGAGATCTTTCCATCTTCTGATATCTTCTTTAATTTCTTTCTTCAGAAACTTGAAGTTTGTTTTTTTTTTTTGTTTTTTTTTTTTCATACAGGTTTTTTACTTGCTTGGTTAGAGTCACACCAAGATATTTACTTTGTGTTATAATTGGCTATTGTGAAGGCTGTTGTTTCCCTAATTTCTTTTTCGGCCCATTTAAAAAAATACACAAAGTCTAATTTGTACTGACCATATATTCCTTTGTGGCCATTCACTGAAGCATGGTAAGCTTTCTGGTGGCCACACTCTTAAAGAAAATTAACTCTCCTTCCAGCAACTATTAATTGCCAATAACTCCTTGGTGAGGCATGGAACTTCATCTTCAACTCCCCTCTCCATGTTGAGTCACAACCATTGTAAGTTCATATGTGCAGATTCTCTGCTCTGTTCAGAAGATGCTGTTTCCCTGTAGTCATCCACATCAGGTTCTTCCACTTTTTCCTCTCCTTTGTCTTCAATGTCCACAGATTCTTTCCCTTGAAATTGTATCATTTATGGGCTTCATCTTGTAGAGTGGGACTTAATTCCAATCAGAAAGTGGTTGGTCACTACCTTGATATTCATGCAACTACTGAATTAGTAATCATGTCTTACCAGGCCTGTTGTTAATGTAGCTTTCATATTTTACTGTTGGATTGAGTTGGATGACTAATTTTCTTCTCTAATATGATGTGTGCACACACTCTCTCTCCATATATATATAATATTTTATAATATGTATTAAACTGAGTTACCCTATAACAGAGCAACAATTATTTTACTAGACACCTTAAGATAACAAATAAAAAATCCCAGCACAAAGAAGGGGTTACTCCTGAAGTTGTTGACTAGTGATGCCCCATAAAAACTCCCAACCACATTACATTGCATGCTATTACCTGTACTATTGGCTACGCTACAGAACTTGACTGGTAAGTCCTTGGTGCTGAAGATACCACAAATTTGAATCATAGAACATGGAGATCTCAAAATTGTACTAATCTAGAATTTTCATCCCCATTGACTAGCTTTTTTTAAATTTATTTATTTTTTTATAAAATACAGTTTATTCACTTTTCATCCCAGCCATAGCCCCAACTTCATTCCCTCTCAATCCCACCCTAAGTTCCTCATCTCCTCCCATGCCATCCCCAAGTCCAGCGATAGAAGGGGTCCCCCTTCCCCTCCATCCGATCCCAGCCCACCAGGCCTCCCCAGGACTGGCTACACTGCATTGACTAGCTTTTATAGTACAGTTACACAGTTTTAAGATTCAAATAATCTCGTCTTGACCCAATATTATCCTATACCTGGGCTACTATAAAATACTTTCTGTAGTTCTCTTAGCTCCTGTTCTCTCCATCTCCCTTGCATATGCATCAGATTTCAAAGACTCTGAATGGCTCCTCTCTGTCTTTAAAATGCAAGCCAACTGATTTTTTTTTCTGTTTAATCTCTTTTTACTCTTCTTTTTACTCTTCCTCCAGCTACTTGTACAGAGAATGATTTGATGAGTACACTTTATTTATTTTTTTGCATAGTGTATTTGTCCCTCTATCTACAATACCAAACTCGACATTCAAAATCCTACATATAAAAATGGAAAGAAAATTGGCCAGGAGATATTAAGATTGGATACTCCTCTGGCATTAACTTGCCATGTGAAATGTCATTCAAGGCATGAGAGTAATCTTACTTGACTCCTAAGGTCTAATTTGAAATTCAAAACAAAGAACTTATAGGGAAACAAGAATATTCTAGCCAGATTTCAAGGTCTAGTTCATGTGCTTTCTGACTCCTCAGCCCATACATTACAAACATCTCTTTGTATTGTGAGTTTCCATAGAGTTTCTTTCTGTACTTAAACACATATATGTTAAAACAAGGTGAGTTTTATAAAACAGGGGAAGAGGATGTGTAAACATCCTGAAAAGTGGCCTAGAATGAGAGGAAAAAGGCAAGCCATGGGATAAAAAACTTTAGTCATGGAATATCTACTTGTCGAAAACCCTTTGTGATAAGATGATATTTCTGTAACTCACAGCCCTCTATTTTGTGAATGTGTATATGGTTTGAAAAGGGACTGTGCATTTTCTATTTTAACATCCACATACAAGAAAAGCTCCTGGAGATATATCTCAGTTGTTGCCTAGAAGGAAATTTCTATTCTAATTTTCTGTCTTGATCTTTATTCTCCTGGGTCTTGCAAATATCTTACCAACCAGTGTACTTTGTATATTTCAGACTGTATTTTCCTATTGGGCTGAGGTTTATATCTTTGAAGATCAATGTCTTTGAAAAGACAAAATATCTCTAACTTTTTTAATATCAAGAAATGACCAATGATGCAATTACTTACACACAAAAACCAAATGCAGTATTTGAAAGAATTCTAATAAAAGTATTTAATTTTAAGCTATATGGCATTGGAAACCAAGCTACAATATTTTTTTTTATCAGCTTGAGGATCCTGGTATGAGGTACCTCTTGTTACTCTTTCTTCTCAAAAGCTCATTAAGCACAGGAAAGACTCAAGTACACATTCAGATGATTTCCACTTATCACAGGGAAGTTAAACACTGTTTGGAATTCATGAAAATAAGCAGGTCAGTTGTTGCCTGTAGGAAATTAAATGGGGCGGAGTTCATAATTTCTCAGGCATAAGTTAACTTCTTTATATAATTGCATCATTAACTACCTTTTGAATCTCTGGGTGGGATTTTATTTTAAAGCCATGTTTGATGGAAAACAGTGCACTTTCTCTTTACCTGGGAATTCCATGCTGACATATTTTCCCCACATTTCCATTTACACAAAGGTAGCTTAAAAAAGAAATCTCAGCTTTAAAGTTTGGGAGCCTCTCCAACTTACAAAGGCCTCCACTTGAATTGCAATCTGTTAGCTGAGTTCCCAAAATAAGCATTTAAAAATGTATTTGCAGTTTGCACAGTTGGAGTTATCAGAGGAAGGAAGAAAGAAAAGAGTTAAAAAGGAGTATGTGGGAAGAAGAGCTTCCATTTTAACTGCAATCCTTCATCCAGGGTTCCTAAGAGAAATCTAAATGACAAGTGATGAGGAGAGGGGCGGTGATGGTGGCTTCTTCTGAATATTCTCTCTAATCACCATCACACATTCATGGAGAATCTGCCCAGGGATATTCATTGGGGAAGGCAGAATGTAACTAGAGTGACAGAGGGGTCATTCACTTAAAAAAGAGAGGGAAATGAAAATGTTAAATGGTTAATATCAGTGAATAACATTGGTAGCCTGATTGACTCTACTTTGGGAGTTTTTATGTAGGATGTATGTTTGACAAAGCAGGCAATGAACAATTAGTCTTTAGCTAATGTTACATTCACTATGTCTCCATACAGGTACACGTTAAGAAGTATAATGGTTAAAAAGACATGACAGTTGTTTGTAGCAGCTTTATTTGTAATAGCCAGAAGCTGGAAACAACCCAGATGCCCCTCAACTGAAGAATGGATGCAGAAACTGTGGTACATCTATACAATGGAGTATTACACAGCAATGAAAAATAAGGAAATCATGAAATTTGCAGGTAAATGGTGGGACCTGGAAAGGATCATCCTGAGTGAGTTGTCCCAGAAGCAAAAAGACAGGCATGGTATATACTCACTCATATAAACATACAATATAGAATAAACCCACTAAAATCTGTACATCTAAACAAACTAAGCAAAAGAGAGGACCCTAACTAAAATGTTCAATCCCCATCTTGAAAGGCAAAGAGGATGGACATCAGAAGAAAAAGAAAATAGGAAACAACCTCGGAACCTGCCACAGAGGGCCTCTGAAAGCTTCTGCAGTGTAGACTGTCAAAGCAGATGCTGAGCCTGATGGCCAACTGATGGGCAGAGTGAATGGAATTTTATGTAAGAAGTGGGAAATAGTAAGAGCTGGAGAGGACAGGAACTCCACAAGGAGAGCAACAGAACAAGATAATTTGAACACAGGGAACTTCCCAGAAAATCATACTCCAACCAAGGACTATTCGTGGAGATGACCTGGAACCCCTGCACAGGTGTAGCCCATGGCAGTTCAGTGTCCAAGTGGGTTACATAGTAATGGGAAGAGGGACTGCCTCTGACATTAACTGATTGGCCTGCTCATTGATCACTTCCCCCTGAGGGGGGAGCAGCCTTATCAGGCCACAGTAGAGGACAATGCAGCCACTTTTGATGAGAACTGATAGACTAAGATCAGAAAGAAGAGGAGAACCTCCCCTATCAGTGGACTTGGGGAGTGGCATGCATGCAGAAAGGGGAGGGAGGATGGGATTGGGAGGGGAGGAGGGAAGGGCTTATGGGGGGATACAAAATGAATAAAGTGTAATTAATAAAAAATTTAAAAAAAAGACATGACAGTATAGTGGAATCTATTCTACAGAAAGCTCCACCTGAGAAGTATTTATCCAATGATATCAGATAATAATATTATTTGCCAGGGTCTGGAGATAGAAGCTTTTATAGCTGCCCACTTGTCTGTAGGGATCGGGAATAGGATAAGGCATGAAAGCCACAGGAGGCTTGGTGCTGAACTGCTTAACTCATTTATTCATATAGCATGCTAAGGTTATCCGTTATATAAGAAACACTATCAAATCAACAAAACCAGAAATGAAAAGGAGGACATAACAGCAGACAGTGAGGAAATCCAAGCAATCATTCGGTCTTACTTCAAAAGCATATATGCAACAAAATTTGAAAATCTAAATGAAATGGACAATTTTCTTGATCAATTACACTTATCAAATCTGAATCAAGAGCAGGTAAATGAATTAAGTAGTCCTATATGTCCTATGGTAATAGAAGCTGTTGTCAAAAGTATCTCATCTAAACAAAAGCCTAAAGCCAAATGGTTTCAGTGCAGAATTCTAACAGACCTTCAGAGAGCTAACAATAATACTTTTCAAACTATTCCACAAAGTAGAAACAGAAGGAACATTACCAAACTCATTCTATGAAGCCAAAGTCACATTGATACCTAAATCCCACAAAGACCCAACAAATAAAGAGAATTCAGGTCAATCTCCCTAATGAAGATTGATGAAAAACTACTCAACAAAATACTTGCAAACCAAATCCAAGAACACATCAAAGGTATCATCCACTATGACCAAGTAGGCTTCATCCCAGGTATATAGGGATGGTTCAATATACAGAAATCCATCAATGTAATCCACCATATAAACAAACTAAAAGAAAAAAAAATCACGATAATCTCTTTAGATGCTGAAAAAGCATTTGATAAAATCCAACATTCATTTATGTTTAAAGACCTGAAGAGATCAGAGATATAAGGCACATACCTAAACAGCATAAAGACAATATACAGTAAGCCTATAGCCAATATCAAACTAAATAGAGAGAAACTTAAATCAATCCCACTGAAATCAGGGACAAGGCAAGCCTGCCCACTCTCTCCATATCTCTTCAACATAGTTCTTGAAGTCCTTGCTAGAGCAATAAGACAAATAAAAGAGATCAAGGGGATTCAGTTTTGAAAGGAAGAAGTCAAATTATCACTATTTGCAGATAATATGATATTATACATTAGTGACCCCAAAAAATCTACTGGGGAACTCCTACAGCTGATATATACCTTCAGCAAAGTGGCTGGATAAAAAATTACTCAAAAAAAAATAGTAGCCCTCATGTATGCAGAAGACAAATAGGCTGAGAAAAAAAATTGGGGAAAGAAAAACCTTCAAAACAGCCACAAAGAAAATAGAGTAACCTAGCAAGACAAAAACATGTATGAAAAAAAACTTCCAGTCTCTGAAGAAAGAAATAGAAGCAGATATCAGAAGATGGAAAGATCTTCCATGCTCATGGCTTGGCAGGATTAACATAGTAAAAATGGCCATCTTACAAAAAACAATCTAGAGATTCAATGCAATTTCCATCAAATTATCAACACAATTCTTTACAGACCTCTAAAGAAAAAGTTCTCAACTTCACACAGATTAACAAGAAACAGACTCGCTAAAGCAATCCTCTACAATAAAAGAACTCCTGGAGTGTCTTCAGCCTTGATCTCAAGCTGAACTATAGAGTAACAGTAAAAAAAAAATAAAAACAAACAAACAAACAAAAAAACATGGTACTGGCATAGAAACTTACAGATGGATAAATGGAACTTATGGATACCTGACACATAGACGCCAAAGTCATACAATGGAAAAACATAGCAACAAACAGTGTTGGTCTAAATAGATATCTACATGTAGAAAAATGCAAACAGATCCATATTTATCATCCTGCACAAAACTAAAGTCCAAGTGGTTCAAAGTCCTTAATATAAAACCAGACACTCCAAACCTGTTAAAAGAAAAAGTGGGCAAGTGCCTGGAAATCATTGGTACAGGAGAGAAATTCCTGAACAAAACACCAACAGCACAGGCTCTAAGAGCAACAATCGAGAAATGGGACCTCATGGAACTGAAATGTTTCTGTAAAGCAAAGGACACTGTCATCAGAACAAAATGACAGCCTACAGACTGGGAAAGGGTCTTTATCAACCCTATATCTGACAGAGGGCTAAAATCCAGAATTTATAAAGAGCTAAGGAAGTTAAAAGCAAAAATTCAAGCAATACAATTAAAAAACGGGGTACAAAGCTAAACAGAGAATTCTTAAATGAGTAATTCCAAATGGCAGAGAAACCGTTAAAGAAATGCTCAAAGTCCTTAGTCATCAGGGCAATGCAAATCAAAACAGCCCTGAGATTTCACATTACACCCATCAGAATGGCTAAGATCAAAAACTCAAGTAACAACACATGCTGGAGAGGATGTGGAGAAAGGGGAACCCTCCTCCATTGCTGTGGGGAATGTAAACTTATACAACCAATTTGGAAATCAATCTTGTTCATTCTCAAACAATTAGGAATAGTGTGCCCACAAAATACAGCTATACCACTCCTAGGCGTTTATCCATAATATGCTTAAGTATACATTAAGGACATTTGCTCAACTATGTTCATAGCAGCTTTACTTGTAAAAGCCAGAATATGAAAATAACCCAGATATCTGTCAGTTGAGAAATGGCTACAGAAATTGTGGTACATTTACAGAATGGAATACTACTCAGCAATTAAAAACAAGGAAATCATGAAATATGGAAGCAAATGGTGGGAACTAGAAAAGATCATGCTGAGTCAGGTACCCCAGAAGCAGAAAGATACATATGATATATCCTCACTTATAAGTGGATATTAGACATACAATATAAGATAAATGTACTAAATCTGTACACCTAAAGAAGCTAAGCAAGAAGGCTGTCCCTGGGTAAGACATTCAATCCTATTCAGAAAGGCAAATGAGATAGGGATCAGAAGAAAGTGAAAACAAGGAACAAGACAGGAGCCTACCACAGAGGGCTTCTGAAAGACTCTACTCAGAAGGGTATTAAAGCAGATGCTGAGACTCATAGTCAAATTTTGGGCAGAGTGCAGGGAATCTTACAAAAGAAGGGGGAGCTAAAAAGATCTGGAAGTGTCTGGAGCTTCACAAGGAGAACAACAGAAACAAAAAATCTGAGCCCAGGGGTCTTTTCTGAAACTGATACTCCAACCAAGTACCATTCATAGAGATAACCTAGAACTCTTGCATAGATGTAGCTTGTGGTAGCTCAGTGTTCAAATGGGTTTCCTAATAAGGGGAACTGGGACTATCTCTGACATGAACACAGTGGCTGGCTCTTTGATCACCCCCCAAGGTATGAGGCACCCTTAACACTCCACAGAGAAATACTATGAAAGACAGTCCTGATGACACCTGATAGGCTATAGTCAAATGGATGGGGAAGAGGACCACCACTGTCAGTGTACTGGGGAAGAGACATGGGAGGAGATGAGGGAGTTAAGGATGGCAAATTTGGGAGGGCACAAGGGCCGGGGTTACAGCTGGGATAGAAAGTAAATAAATTGTAATAAATAAAAATTATATTAAAAAGAATAAAAGTAAACACTTGAATAGACACTAGAAATATAGAGATAATGATGGTATAATAGATAATACTTTTGGCCCTTACCACTATATCACTTACAGATACAGCTGGTGAAATGCTCCCTATATTATTCATTTTTTTTTCCTTCTGTGACAAATATGAGGCAAACAAGAAAAGACTTGTAGGTGTTTCAGTTCATGGATAACTGGTTTAATTGCACTGGGCTAGTGATGAGATGGGCTATGATAACAGAAAGTAATTATTGAACACAGCTATTCACCACATGGCAGCTATTCATATTGTAGGAAGAATGGAGGAGACAAGAAGAGGCTTGGACAAGAGATAATCTTCAAAGACATGCCTCCAGTGACTTCCTTCCAACTTTGAATGTATTGACAGATTGATATATTAATAAAGGAACAGCATTATGATCTAATCATGACCCCAAAGTCCCACTTCTAAATCCTGCCTGCATCAAGAACAAACCTTAAAAACTTGAGCTTTGGGGAGGTGATTCAATATATCCAAACGTGAAAAATCACTTGAGCATATTGTTGTCATGTGTAGTATCAAATATTCAAGGTCAACACTCCCAAAGACAAGAGACCTTAGGAAAATTATATGTAATTATATGTAATTAGGAAAATTACATCACCAAGTATCGTGAATATTTGGCTCTATCAAGAAAGAAGTAATTTAACTTCTATTTCTTTATTTAATGTATATTAATATATTTGAGGAATAAAATTGAAAAGAACTATTGCAATGGCCTCCCTGGAAATAAAGCAGTCATTACACTGCTTTATTCTATGTAAGAACTTATGTGATACTGATAAAAACTTAAATATGATGTGTACGATGTCTGCCCTTGAGGAGTTCACACTATAATGAGAAATGATATGCATGAATAAAGACATTTGTATGGATCATTGAAGCATCACCACAGATAGCGGGCTGAAAGATTTAGTCTACAGATGAAACCAACAGATGAAAGATATAAAGACCTAAACTCTAATGCTAAGAATAAGTATAGGGAAAAGATAAACAGGTACTTAAAATAGAATTAATATAATGCAGCATATTGTTTGAATGGTAGTATAAGATGGTGAGGACTGAAAGTTTAGGCCTAGTTATTTTTCAACTTGCATCACTAGTGAATAGTTGCTGTCATTAAAATAGAAATGAATCATTTAAAAAGAGAACCACATTTGAGAACAAAGTTAAGAGAGAATAATAACAGCTCAATTACAGAATTTTTGAGCTCATTTTGAAAAAGATATTTAGGTCCTAATGTCCAACATACTTTTAAATATTTATGGCATGTGTTCATGGGGAAAGCATTGGAGGAAATCATGTAATTCAAGTTTTAGTTTATTTGTTAATTTTTATAGCCATATGGGGTGATGGGATAGCTCAAGTTTATATAGCAGTAAAAGAAAACCAGAGGAAACAGCAATACAGAAAGAGAGAAAAATCAAGTTAAGCCTAAGTGGAGGACAGTATGAAAAATCTCGACATTCTCTTTAGAAAATGTGTTTTCTTTCTGTAGACTGATGGGGGTTGAGGAAGTATCTATGAGGTGCCAGTCACTCTCCACAACTTGGGATTCAATCTACTGCTGTGTATCCATAGGTATTGAATTGAATTGAATTGAATTGAATTGAATTGAATTGAATTGAAT
>NW_026589137.1:7875981-8000857 GCF_907164565.1 Psammomys obesus
AATTGAATTGAATTGAATTGAATTGAATTGAATTGAATTGAATTGAACCTAATTCCCACTAACAATATCCTGGGAAAGTGGTGAACCCAAGGATGAGTACTGGTACAAAATTGTTTTCACTATGACATCTAATCTCAATAGTAGATATTGAGAATTGAAACTATAACTGTGATAAGAAAAGGCTTAGGGGTGTGGGAGGCAAACATATATGACTTAGTATACAGATCAAATGTTCTTAAGATCTCAAATGGCTGAAGTTTTCTTCTCATGTCAGTTTGAATGGAAACAGTGTGTATGTTTGTGTTGCCTTGTATTTGAACATATTTGCAAAGGATATTCAACTTCTCATACTAGCTAAAGATTTTGCCCATTATTCGTTTAGTTAGATAATGCCTGACAGCACTTGAATCACTTGGCCGTTGTTACACCGATTTTGGTTGCAAAACCTCTAGTGAACATGTAAACAAAGAGATATGATAGAAACACTTCATGCATTTCCACTGACTTCGTATAATTCATACCTCTTTAGAAAACTTGGGACTTACCCAAGTTAAATATTTCTACTGTAATTTTAGTAGAATATTATGTTCATATTCTATTTTCATTGGATAACACTATTGGTTGGGATGACTTGTCCAAATACATTGTTTCATTTTGCTATGATATAACTGATTCACAATCAAATGAAATAGCCCTTAATTCTATGAATTAAACATTGTGTGTACCTAAGTTAGATTAAAACTATTAGCTTCTCTGATTTTCAGTGAGTGCCCTTTCACAGGTCTTCTGGCATCAATCTTCATGTGTTAAGGGTCTTTTGATAATCATAGCTTTGATTTATCTATAAACCTAAATATTATCTCAGGATGTGTCTGTTTTTTGATCCTTTGTTGTTGTTGTTGGTCTTGCTGCCTCACTTACCCATACTTCATGGGCTCAGTCTTCTTCATTTTTACTCTGGACCACATCAATTAGAAATATTCTCAGAGTCTCTGCTTGAGTGTCCCTCCTGTCTCCAGCTTGTCACAGAGATACCCCCACCATCAATTTCTCTTTTCTCTACTTTCCTTTTGTCCTCTCACTCTTGCTCTCCTCAGGTCTTATTTCCACCCTCTTAATTCTTTATGCCTCCTCTCTTACCTGTTTCCTCTCTTCAACCACACTACCTCTGTCATTCTATCTTCACTTCCAAGTGAGATTTATGCAGCCTCCCTTGGATCCTCTGTTACTTATCTTCTTGAGTCTGTGCCTTGAAGTATGCTTATCTTGTACTATATGGCAAAAATTCACTCTAAGTGAGTACGCACCGTGTGTGCCTTTCTGAGTCTGGGTTAACTCACTCTTTTTCCTCCATTTGCTGATTTCATATTTGTTTTTAATAGCTGTATACACACATATATATATACTATGTTACTGTTATACAACACTTTTTATGTAGTGTAATATTTTATTCTTCATAACACAATAGTTTTTTCTCACGGATATATAAGAACATCTATACTTTTTCCATTTATCTTTGTATCTTCAACACTTGCCACACAGAAATTTATAAGTAATTATTTGCTGACTAAAAGCAATTAATTTGTTGTAATTTCTTTGACAACTTCTTCACTTAAAGTTGACTCTTGCTTATTTCAATATATTCATATCTATAATCACAATGATCTTTGTAAAAGTTATAGTTGATCCTGGCATTTTTCATGCTAAAAAACTTTCAGAATTTTATATTTAAATAAAGTGCAAATTACTTAAAGTGCCTTATTTTATTTGGATAGAGTAAGTTGTACTATGTTAATAAATTAATTTATAAATCTAAACGTGATATCGTTGTTACCATTATGTAGCTCTAACATAAGTGGAAGAAATGTAGACTTGCTTTATAAAGTCACACACACACACACACACACACACACACACACACACACACACATACACACACACACTATCAGGGTGAGACAGACAAGCATATACTGCTTATTTAGACTTGTGAAGGTACCATGTAACAGATTTAAGCAATTTGTAGTTTTGTTGTGTGGGAATTTCCTTTAGTTTCAAACATTACATCCCAAAGGTGGGCTCTCTAAACTACAAGAAGTAAGTGAAACTTGTAAGGCTTAGTATGTAAACAACTCAAAAGTGTCAGGAAGGTCCTAAAAATGACAAGACTCTCAATGTTCTTTTCCAAGTGTATATATTCAGCAAGAACTGTTGGAAAAGAATGACTCTCCAACATGTCAAACTGCCTTCAAGTTGTACAGAGAGTTCCAGGGATACAGCTTTCATGAGTATTCACCTATTACATGGTAGAGGTTTTGGTGATGCATGTGCCTTTATGTTAGTTTTGCTTCCATTACTAACCCCAATAAACTCAGTGGCTCACTAACTTATACTTCAGGGAATCAATTCTTTGGTCTGTTGTTGGTGTACTCTCTGGTATGAGTAAACATTTGCTCATATTTCTCAATGACACAATATATTTCTATGTATTTTTAGATATTTCATATGTCAATGAAAATATTTCTGTTAGTAGTCTTTAGTGAATATCAAAAGAACTAAATTTTAAACCTCAAGACAATCATTGTATATTTGTAAATAGTGTAGGGCTTTCGTTCTTAGGCATGCAGAAAGGTATGTTATGAACAATCCTCAAAATGTTGATAAAATTTCAAACAATTTTTTTTTTACTTTTTAGATTCAGATGAGAAAATTCAATTTAATAAAAGATTGAGTGTGTAGCATATAGTAGATATTAGAAGTGTGTGTTTTTTTATTTTGCATCTGTTATAATTTAGTTTTTCTATCAGGTAAAGAAAACAATTGGGTCTTGTGGGGGCTGTTTTTTGTTTGTTTGTTTGTTTAAGATAGGCTTTCTCAAAACTTGGGCAGAGTACAGGGAATAATATGAAAGAAGGCGGAGTTAGTATGACCTGGAGAGGACAGGAGCTCCACAAGGACCAAATATATCTGGGCACCACAATCTTTTCTGAGACTGTATCTCCAACCAAGGAACATGAATGGATATAACCTAGAACCACTGCTAAGATGTATCCCATGGCAGCTCAGCATCCAAGTGGGTTTCCCTAGTAAGAGGAACAGGTACTGTCTCTGACATGAACTCAGTGGCTGGCTCTTTAACCCCCCCATCCCCCGAAGGAGGAGCAGCCTTGCTATGCCACAGAGGAGGAAATTGTAGTCAGTCCTGAAGAGACCTGATAGACTAGGGTCAGATGGAAGGGGAGGAGGACCTCCCCTATCAGTAGACTTAGAGAGAGGCAGGGAGGAGATGAAGGAGTGAGGGTGGGATTAGGAGAGAAAGAGAGAGGGGACTACAGCTGGGATACAAAGTAAATAGACTGTAATTAATATAAAAAATAAAAATGTAGTTAAAAAAGATACAGATTCTCTGTGTAGCCTTGGATCTTCTGGAAGTAGCTTCGGGGAGATAGATAGGAGAGGAGAGAGAGGGGAAGGAGAGGGGAGGAGATAGAGAGAAAGAGACAGAGGCAGAAAACAGAGAGTGACAGAGAGACAAAAAGACCAACAGAGACAGAGAGACAGAGTGTGAGAGAGAGAGAGAGAGAGAAAGAGAGAGAGAGAGAGAGTATGTGTGTGTGTGAAGGTTGAAGGGGGATTCAAGAATATGCTGTGTTAGTTGACTTTTGAAAGATTTCCTTAAATTTCCTAGAACTTTGAATTCTTCGGAGTTTGGAGATAAACATAATTACATGGTATTTTAATTACACTCAGCTGTTCTTTTGGTTTTAGTTTCTTTTTTTTTTTTAAAAAAAAAAAAGGTGTTATAATTTCTTATAGCAATTGTCCCACAAACTTTCAATCACTTCTGTAAACCAATATCAAACCTTTAAGGATAGTCTAGAACTTCTTGAGTTCCTGAGAAAATAATAGGTCACAACTTAGAATTAATATCTATGTACTACACAGGAGACTCGAAAATCTTCTGAGAAAAACATGACAGTCCAGTAGTGAAATAAAGTATTTACTTCATATTCTCAAACTCTATTGTTTTACCTGTAGTTATAAAGGCTTTTCCTGCAATCAATAGACTCAATGCAATTCCCATCAAATTACCAAGACAATTCTTTACAGAACCTGAAAGAAAAATTTTAAATTCATATGGAAAATCAAAACAAAAAAACAAAAAAAAAATCAGAAATTCCAAAATGATCCTGTACAACAACAGGTGTTCTGGTGGTATCTCCATCCTTGATCTCAAGCTGTACTACAGAGCAATAGTAACAAAATCTTCATGGTATTGGCATAGAAACAGAACGGTGGATCAATGGAATTGAATTGAAGACCCAGAAATAAACCCACACACCTATAGATACTTGATTTTTGACAAAGAAGCCAAAACCAGTCAGTGGAAAAAAAGACAGCATCTTCAACAAATGGTACTTGTCCAACTTGTTGTCTACATGCAGAAAAATGAAAATAGATCCATATTCATCACCCTGCCCAAAACCAAAGTCCAAGTAGTTCAAAGACATCAGCGTAAAACCAGACACACTATATCGGTTAGAAGAAAAAGTGGGGAAGAGCCTGGAACTCATTGGCACTGGAGACAACTACCTGAACAGAACAACAGCACAGGCTCAAAGATCAACAATCAATCAATGGGACCTCATGAAACTGAAAAGCTTCTGTAAAGCAAAGGACACTGTCATTAGAACACATCGACAGCCTACAGACTGGGAAAGTGTCTTCACCAACACCATGTCTAACATCCAGAATATATAAAGAACTAAAGAATTTTAAAAAACAACAAATCAAGTAATACAATTAAAAATGGGGTACAGAGCTAAACAGAATTCTCTGTAGAGGAATTTAGAATGGAGAGAAACACTTAAAGAAATGTTCAGTGTCCTTAGCTATCAGGGAGATGCAAATCAAAACAACACTGAGATTTTACTTTACACCCGTCAGAATAGCTAAGATCAAAAACTCAAGTGACAACACATGCTGGAAAGGATGTGGAGAAAGGTGAACTCTTCTCCATTGCTAGTGGGAATGTAAACTTGTATAACCACTTTGGAAATCAATCTGGCACTTTCTCAGACAGAAACTGTAGTACATTTACACAATGTAATACTACTCAGCAATTAAAAACAAGGAAATCGTGGAATTTGCAGGCATATGGTGGGATCTAGAATAGATCTTTCTGAATGAGGTATCCCAGAACCAGAAAGACACACATGGTATATACTCACTTAGAAGTGGATACTAAACCTATAAAATAGGATAAACCTACAAAAATCTGTACACCTAAAGAAACTAAACAAGAAGGAGGACCTGGGGTAAGTGCATCAATGCTCACTTAGAAAGACAAAAGGGAAGGACATTGGAAGAAGGAGAAAACAAGTAACAGGACAGGAACTTACCACAGAGGGCCTCTGGAAGACTCTACCTAGCAGTGTATCAAAGCAGATGCTGAGTCTCATAACCAAACTTTGGGTAGAGTACAGGGAATCATATGAAAGAAGAGGTAGTTAGTAAGACCTGGTGAGGACAGGAGTTCCACAAGGAGAGCAACAGAACCAAAATATCTGGGCTCAAGAGTATTTTCTGTGACTGATACTCCAACCAAGGTACATTCATGGAATGTATGGATACCTAGAACCCCTGCTCAGTAACCAAGTGGGTTTCCCTAATAAGGGGAACAGGGACTATCTCTAACATGAACTCAGTGGCTGGCTCTTTGATCAGCTCCCCTTGAGGGAGGAACAGCCCTGCTAGGCCACAGAGAAGGACATTGCATCCAGTCCTGATTAGACCTGATAATCTAGGGTTAGATGGAAGGGGGGAGGAACTTCCCTATGAGTGTACCTGGAGAGGGGCATGGGAGGAGATTTGGGGGAGGAGTGTGGGATTGGGAGGCAAGTAGGAAGGGGGCTACAGCTGGTATACAAAGTGAAGAAAATGTAATTAATTTAAAAAATAAAAATTTGATTGAATAAAGAAAAAAGAGGCTTTTCCTGATGATTGGAAGTTATGAATGAGCATCTCCTAACTGTTCCTAAAAGCACATTTTTACTACTGCTCTCTGAAAACCAAAAAATCTAAAAAGATTTGACACACGTAGAGGCTGACTTTTTCCTGTATAGTTTCTTGAACTGTAAACACCCATATTAATAGCAATATATTTATTCTATGTGTACTTTATAGAACAACTTTCAATTTTTCATCTGTAAAGTATGAATAACAATTGGTGTGTGATCTCTATCATGGTGCTATTGTGAGTCTCCTTCAATAAAAATACAGAGTATTCATATCATGGCATGGTGAAGAGGCATAAATGATAGTGAGACAGGGTAAGTAAAGTGAAAACTAAGAAAAGAGAGAGAAAGAGAGATTACAGTGATAGAGTCTTCAAAGATGTACCACGACATCATTGGGAAGGCTGAAGAAATACATAAGTTAGAACTCAACATTCATAAGTGTCTTCCCACCCCAATTTTGGCAGAACAACAAGCTCAGAGTTGAGGGCAGCTAGAACACAGGTAAAGGGGAGTGTATGCCTGATGTTTCAGCTCTGATAATAATGCTACCCCATGTTCCTACCTTTAACTCTTGTCCGTCCAGAAATAAAAGAGTTCATCAAAATTTTGCAGCCATTGTTCTTGCCCCTTACCATACTACTCAACTTTAATATTCCATATTAAACTACTCATTCATTTTATCATGTACCCAGCACGAATCTCTCAGACTTTCCATTTTACTCTTTCGATGCAAGTTCTTATTATTCAAGTTTGAAAGGAAATCATAAAGGAGATTTATGTCTCCTGAGATCTCAGGTAAAGAGAGATATCTTAGCTGATTAAATTAAGAGACTCTGTAAGGCTGCCAGTTAAGTTTCTTACCTTTGGCCCTTGGTTAAAAATCTGTTCTCTGTCCTTGATACTATTTTATTATGTATCCTTGGTAATAATGATACAAAGTACCTTTGAAAGACCTTGTTCTGAAAATAGTTTTTCTTTTTTCTGCTGCCATGCAATGGTCATCATTACAATCTAATACGTTCTGTCAGTTATATTCTCAAAATGGTATGCATTACAAACTACTGTTAACCTTGTGAGACATCAGTGATCTCAGAGGCTTCATATTTTATTATATCAATTGTATATCATGTATAACAAGGCACTATAAGTGTCAATGGCACACACGATTGCTCCATTATTTGCACAGTACAATCAGGCATCTGTGGATGCTACAGTTTGGTTCTTTGCTTCATAATATCTCAAAAATCTGCAAACAAGGTGACAGCCAAGAACATAGTCATTTCAGGGTTCATTGGGACATCATTTGGTTATTGACAAGATTAAGCTTCTTGAGGTTTATTGGACAGTAGGGCTCAACTCCTTGCTAGCTGTTGGAAAAAAAGACACTGTTGTAGTTAGCTATTGTTTTTAGTTTGACATACCTGGGAATGAGGAACCTCAGTTGAAGAATTGCTTTTATCAGATTGGCATGTGGACATGTCTGTTGGGACATTATTTACTAATTGACATCGGAGCGACCAGTCCTCTGTGAGAGGCACCATTCCTGGGTGGTGTTAGGTTGCCTAAAAAAAGCAGGCTGAGCAAGCCAGAAGAAATATGCCACTAAGCAGTATCTCTCTAGCTCTCTTCTTTAGTTCCTGTTTCCAAGCTTCCTTGAGTTCCTCAATTTCTTTCCCTTGATGCTGTATTGCAGTCTGTAAGCCAAATAAACTCTTTTCTCTTCAAGTTGTCAAGGAGTTTAACAGCAACAGAAAGCAAATTAGAACAGATGGGTCTGTTCCTTGCCACATGGATCATTCTGTAGAACAAGAAGGATAATTTCCTCAATGTGAGAAAGTGAAGAGAGTAAAAGATAGAGGGTATAGAAAAGGATCGAAGGTTACAACTTTTAACAAATAAGCGATATGCCTTTTCATGCTGTTTCTTAATTTTTATTTTCAAACATGTCGGTTTGTAAATCTGGCCAAGAACCTATAGTTGGGGAACTCACAGGCCCTAGAGGTGACATTACTTTTATTATTTCTATAAATGGACATAATATGACTGTGTCCTTTAACATTTGTAGATTAATGCACCTCCCAGACTAAAACAGAGAAGTTTATTTTCACATTATATCCAGGTTCATGTAAGAAAACTACAATAAGCCAAAGTACAAAGAATATGTGTCAGTGGAGTGCTCAGTTACAAATAGGACATCTGCATAGCCCACCACCCTCTATGTAGGAGTATACAGGCAACTCAAACTGAAGTCAATTTAATCATTAAATAAAAAGTGGACATGAAGTTCTGAAGTAGGGAGCAGTGAGTGGAAATGTGAGGAGGTTGTGAATGAATATGATCAATATATATATATATATGTGTGTGTGTGTGTGTGTGTGTGTGTGTGAAATTCTTAAAGTTAATAAAGTTTCACAGTAAAATGTGTTTCATTTTTTAAACTAGCTTAAAATGTAAAAAGATTTCCTAAGCATTTTTTTTTTAATTTTGGTTACTTCTCATGGCCCTAATGCTTGCTACTTATCTCCATACCTCCCTTTTCCATAGCACTCTTAGACCCCTATATTGTCTTTTCTACTTTGCTATATTGTCTTCCTTATGCTATCTCTAAAAGCCCCTTTTCAAGTTTTGCAGGACCATTTGTAGTTTCCTGGCCATTCCCAATATTCACTTCCAGCAGTATCTCTCTCTGTATATATAGATATATAGATATAGATAGATAGATATGTAGATACAGATATAGATATATTTAACAGATGATAAAATCTATATATAATAGAATTGTGACATTCGTTTTGGGGGTCTGGATTAACACTCATTGTCTGCAAACATTACAATTTAATTTTCCCTTACAGTGGAATATATTTTATTATATATACATATATGCTTTCATTATCTATTCATCAATTTAAGAACATCTAGGCTGGTACGATTTTCTTGCTTTTGTGAAAACATATGAATGTGCAAGTATCTTTATGTTGTGATAGATGCTTTTATATATATATATAAGCTTATATATACATACATATATGCATATATGTACATATATATGTATATGCATATATATGTGTGTATACACACACACACACACACACACACACACACACACAAGAGTTAAGAAGTTATACATCGGGCTGGAGACATGGCTCAGTGGTTAAGAGCACTGGCTGTACTTCCAGAGGTCCTGAGTTAAATTCCCAGCAACAACTCGGTAGCTTGTAACCATAATGAGGTCTGGTGTCCTCTTCTGGCCAATGGGCACACATGCAGGCAGAACACTGTATAAACAATAAATAAATCTTTTTCTTTTTTTTTTTTTTAAAGAAGACATTATACATCTGGGTCACGCTGCAATTCTATTTTAAGTTTTCTGAGAAACTTATATACTGATATTTATGGTAGCTATACTCTAGTTTGTACTCCCACCAAAATCCTCACCACTATTTACTGGATTAGATTAAACTACTGCCAACATTTTTAAAATTTATTTATTTATTACTTATTACAATTCATTCACTTTGTATCCCTGCTGCAGTCCCTCCCCATTTCCACCTAGTCCCACCCAACCTACCTCTTCTCCCGCTATAATTTTTCACTAATCCACTGATAGGAAAGGTCCTCCTCCCCTTATATCTGAACAAATCCTATCAGGTCTCATCTGGATTGGCTGCATAACTTTCCTTTGTAGCCTGGTCCACCTGCACCACACAAGGAGAGGTGATCAAAAAGCTAGCCACTGAGTTCATGTCAGAAACTGCTCCTATACCCCTTATTAGTGCACCCACTTATAAACTGAGAAGCCTGTGGGCTTTCTCTGAACAGGATTTTTAAATCCACTCCATGCATGGTCCTTAGTTGGAGCATCAGTCCCTGCAGGCCCACCTAGGTCTAGGTTTTTGACACTGTTGGTATCCTTGTGGAGCTCTTGTACCCTCCATGTCTTTCTACTTCTCCTTTCTTCCTTGAGGTTCGCAGCCCTCTGCCCAAAGTTTGGCTATGAGTCTCAGCATCTCCTTAGAAAGCCTGATTGGTAGGGTCTTTCAGAGGACCCCTGTGGAAGACTCCTGTCCTGATCCCTCTCTTCTCTACTTACTCTGTCTATCCTATTTTATTATGAACGAGGTTTAAGCCTCTACTCGAGGATCCTTCTTGTTGTTTAACTACTTTAGGACTATAGATTTTAATACATTTATCCTATGTTATATGGCTAATATCCACTTATAAGTGAGAATAGACTATAGGTGTCTTTCTGCTTCTGGGTTACCACACTCAGGATGATCCTTTCTAGTTCCATCTATTTGCTTGCAATTTTTATGATTTCCTTGTTGTTAATAGCTTAGTAGTATTCCATTGTGTAGATATACTGCAATTTCTGAATCTATTTCTAGGTTGTGTCCAGATTCTGGCTATTATGAATAAAGCTGTTATGAACATAGTTGAGCAAATGTAAGTGTTGTATGGTTGAACATCTTTCAGATACATGCCCAGGAGTGGTACAGCTAAATCTTGAGGTAGTACAATTCCTAATTTTATGAGAAAGCACCAGATTGATTTCCAAAGTGGTTATACAAGTTTACATTCCCACCAGCAATGGAGGAGAGTTCCCCTTTCTCCACAACCTCTCCAGCATGTGTAATTCCTTGGGATTTGATCTTACCCATTTTGATAGGTGTAAGGTGAAATCTCAGGGTTGTTTTGATTTGCATTTCTGGGATGAATAAGGATGTTGAACATTTTTAAATTGTTTTTTCTGCTATTCGATATTCTTCTGTTGAGAATTCTCTATTTAGCTCTGTACTCCACTTTTAAAATGGATTAACTAGTTTGTTGGTGTTTAACTTCTTGAGTTCTTATGTTCTGGATATTAGCCTTATGTCAGATATAGGGTTTGTGAAGATCTTTACTCAGTCTGTAGGCTGTTGTTTTGTTCTGTTTAGAGTGTCTTTGCTTTTCAGAAGTGTCTCAGTTGCACAAGGTCCAATTTATTGATTGTTGATCTTAGAGCCTGTGCTGTTGGTAGTCTGTTCAAGAAGTTGTGTCCTGTGCCAATGAAGTCAAGGCTCTTACCCTCTTTTTCTTCTAAGGTTTTGGTGTCTGGTTTTATTTTAACAGTCTTGATCCACTTGGACTTTACTTTAGTGCAGGATGATAAATATGGATCTATTTGCATTTTTCTACATGTAGACATCCAGTTAGACCAGCACCATTTGTTGAAGATGCTATCTTTTTTTCTGTTGTATGGTTTGGCTTCTTTGTAAAAAATAAAGTATTCGCAGGTGTGTGGGATTATTCTGGCTCTTGTAATGATTTCATTGATCATTCAGCCCATTTCTATGCCAGTACCATGCAGTTTTTATTACAGTTGATCTGAGTACAGCTTGAGATCAGGGATGGAGATACCTCCAGAAGATCTGTTGTACAGGATTCTTTTAGCAGTTTTGGGTTTTTGTTTTTCCATATGAAATTTAGAAATGTTCATTCAAGGTCTGTAAAAAAAATGGGTTGGTATTTTGATGGGAATTGTATTGAATATATAGACTCCTTTTGATAGGATGGCCATTTTCACTATGTTTTTTTAAATTATTTTTTTAATATTTATTAATTACACTTTATTCATTTTGTATGCCCCCATAAGCCCCTCCTTCCTCCCCTCCCAATCCCACCCTCCCTCCCCTTTCTGCATGCATGCCACTCCCCAAGTCCACTGATAGGGGAGGTTCTCCTCTTCTTTCTGATCTTAGTCTATCAGTTCTCATCAAAAGTGGCTGCATTGTCCTCTACTGTGGCCTGATAAGGCTGCTCCCCCCTCAGGGGGAAGTAATCAACGAGCAGGCCAATCAGATTATGTCAGAGGCAGTCCCTCTTCCCATTACTATGTAACCCACTTGGACACTGAACTGCCATGGGCTACACCTGTGCAGGGGTTCCAGGTCATCTCCACGAATAGTCCTTGGTTGGAGTATGATTTTCTGGGAAGTTCCCTGTGTTCAAATTATCTTGTTCTGTTGCTTTCCTTGTGGAGTTCCCGTCCCCTCCAGCTCTTACTATTTCCCACTTCTTACATAAAATTCCATTCACTCTGCCCATCAGTTGGCCATCAGGCTCAGCATCTGCTTTGACAGTCTACACTGCAGAAGCTTTCAGAGGCCCTCTGTGGCAGGTTCCAAGGTTGTTTCCTGTTTTCTTCTGGCTTTCAGAGGCCCTCTGTAGCAGGTTCCGAGGTTGTTTCCTATTTTCTTTTCCTTCTGATGTCCATCCTCTTTGCCTTTCAGGATGGGGATTGAACATTTTAGTTAGGGTCCTCTCTTTTGCTTAGCTTGTTTAGATGTACAGATTTTAGTGGGTTTATTCTATATTGTATGTTTATATGAGTGACTGTATATTTTCACTATGTTAACCACGCTAATGCATGAGCATGAGAGAGCTTTCCATCTTCTGATACCTTCTTCAATTCCTTTCTTCAGAGACTTGAATTTTTTTTAACAGGTCTTTCACTTGCTATGACTGTGAAGGGTGTTGTTTCTCTAATTTCTTTTCAGCCTGTTTGTCTTTTGTATGCAGGAATGCTTCAGATATTTTTTAGTTAATTTTGTATCCAGCCACTTTGCTGAAGGTGTTTATCAACTGAAGGAATTCTCTGGAGTCACTCATGTGTAAGATCAAATCATCTGTGAAAAATGATACTTTGTCTTCTTCCTTCCAATTTTTTTCTTTATTAATTACACTTTATTCACTTTGTATCCCCCCTGTCATTCTCTCCCCCTTCCAGTCCCAATCCCTCCCTTCCTCCACATCCTCTGCATGCATACCCTTCCCCAAATCCACTGATAGGGAAGGACTTCTTTTCAGTCCTTTTGATCCTAGTCAATTAAGTCTCATCAGGAGTGGCTGCATTGTCTTCTTCTGTGGCCTGGTAATGCTGCTTCCCCCTCAGGGGGTGGTAATTAAAGAGCAGGCCAATCAGTTCATGTCAGAGACAGTCCCTCCTCCTATTACAATGGAACCCATTTGGATACTGAACTGCCATGGGCTACATCTGTGCAGGGGTCTTAGGTTATCTCCATGCATAGTCCTTGGTTGGAATATCAGTCTCAGGAAAGACCCCTGTGCTCAGATTTTTTGGTTCTGTTGCTCTCCTTGTGGAGGTCCTGTCCTCTCCAGATCTTACTGTTTCCCACTTCAAAATTTTATCCCCTTGATCTCCTTTAGTTTTCTTATTGCTCTATCTAGGATTTCAAGTACTATGTTGAAGAAATATACAGAGAGTGGGTATCTTTGCCTTGTTCCTCATTTCAGTGGGATTGATTTAACTTTATCTCCATTTAGTTTGATGTGGACTATAGCCTTGCTGAATATTGCTTTTACTCTGTTTAGGTATGTCCTTTGTATCCCTGATCACTCCAACTTTAAATATGAACAGGTGTTTGATGTTGTCAAATGTTTTTTCAGCATCAAATTAGATGATCATGTGGGTTTTTTCTGTTTTTTTAATTTTTTTTATTTCAGTTTTTTTATATGGTAGATTACATTGCAGGATTTTTGTATGTTGAAGCCTATTTGGTCTTGATGAATGATATTTTTATTGTGTTCTTGGATTCAGTTTGTGAGTATTTTACTGAGTATTTTTGCATCAGTTTTCATAAGGGAAGAAGGTCTGAAGTTCTCTTTTTTTTGTTAGGTCTTTGTGTGGTTTAGGTATCGAGGTCACTGTGGCCTCACAGAATGAAACTGGTAATGTTCCTTCTGTTTCTGTTTTGTGGAATAGTTTGTAAAGTATTGGTGTTAGCTCTTCTTTGAAGGTCTGGAAGAATTCTATGCTGAAACCGTCTGGCCCTGGGCTTTTCTTTCCTTCTTTCTTTCTTTCTTTCTTTCTTTCTTTCTTTCTTTCTTTCTTTCTTTCTTCCTTTCTTTCTTTCTTTCTTTCTTTCTTCTTTTTGATCGGAGACATTTGATGAGAGCCTCTCTTTCTCTTGGGGTTTTAGGACTATTTATTCACCTAATTATTTTTTAATGCCAGTATGTGTTAATATAAGCCATAAATCATTTATAATATTTTATCTTTTTTATTTTTTAATTAAATTTTTATTTTTATATTAATTACAGTGTATTTACTTTGTATCCCAGCTGTAGTCCCCTCCCTCATTCCTTCCCAATTCCACCCCCTCTCCCTCATCTCCTCCCTGCCCCTTTCTAAGTCCACTGATAGGGGAGGTCCTCCTCCCCTTCCATCTGTCCTTAGTTTATCAGGTCTCACCAGGACTGGCTGCAATGTCCTCCTCTGTGGCCTAGCTAGGCTGTTCCTCCCACTGAGAATGGGGAGGTCAAAGATTTAGCTACTGAGTTCATGTCAGAGACAGTCTCTGTTCCCCTTACTAGGAAACCCACTTGGAGACTGACCTGCCATGGGTTATGTCTGAGCAGGGGTTCTAGTTTATGTCCATACATGGACAGGAGCCTACCACAGAGGGCCTCTGAAAGACTCTACTTAGCAGTGTATTAAGGCAGATGCTGAGACTCATGACCAAACTTTGGGCAGAGTGCAGAGAATCATGTGAAAGAAGAGTGAGTTAGTAAGACCTGGAGAAGACAGGAGCTCCACAAGTTCTAAATGTATCTGGGTACAGGGGCTTGTCTGAGACTGTTTCTCCAACCAAGGACCATGCAAGGATAGTTACCTGATCTTGATAAAGCTTTTGTAAGTGGAATTGATGATGAAAATTGTCTATTTCATTTACATTTTCAAATTTTGTGTCATATAGGCTTTTGAGGTAGGACCTAATGATTCTGAGGATTTCCTCAGTGTCTGTTGTTATGCCTCCCTTTTCACTTCTGATTTTCTTGATTTGGATAGTATCCCTCTGCCTTTTAGTTAGTTTGGCTAAGAGTTTTCCTATATTGTTGATTTTCTCAAAGAACCAGCTGGTTTTTATTATTATTATTATTCTTTAAATTGTTCTCTTTGTTTCTAGTTTACTGATTTCATCTCTGAGTTTATTTCCAGTCATCTACTCCTTTTGTGTGTGTCTGCTTCTTTTTTTTTCTAGTTCTTTCAGGTGTGCCATTAAGTTGCTTGAATGAGATGCCTTGAAATTCTTTATGAAGGCGTTTAGTGCTATGAACTTAGCACTTCTTTCATTGTGTCCCAAAAATTAGTGTAAGTTATACATTCATTTTCATTGAATTCTAAAAATGTCTTTGATTTATTTCTTTATTTTCTCCCTGACCCAGTTGTCATTGAGTAGAGAATTTTTTAGTTTCCATGTGTGTGTACGGTTTTTGCTATTTCTTTTATTGTTGAGGTCTAGTTTTAGATGTTGGTAGTCTAATATGATACAGTGGAGTATTTCAATCTTCTTGTATCTGTTTAGGCTTGCTTTGTGTCCAACTACTTGGTCAATTTTAAAGGAGGTTCCATGAGTTGTTCAGAAGAAAGTATACTCTTTTTTGTTTGAGTGAAAGATCTGTAGACATCCATTAGATCCATTTGATTAAACACCTCTGTATGTGTCATTATTTCTACGTTTAGGTTCTCTCTCAATGCATGTCCCTTGGTGAGAGTAGGATGTTGAAGTCTCCCACTATTAAGGTGCTGGGATCGATGTGTGATTTTTGCTTTAATAATGTTTCTTTGACAAATGCTGGAGCTCTTGTGTTTGGTGCAAAAATGGTCAGGATTGTGATGGTCTACTGGTGGAGTTTTCCTTTGTTGAGAATGAAGTATCCATATCCATCTCTTTTGATTAGTTTGGTTGAAAGTCTCCCCCTTTTTTTTTTCTTAAATAATCACACTCTCCTTTTATTGCTTTAATCAACAGGAGCTAGGCTGTGTACAAAGACTTATGGAAATATCAAGTTTCTACAACAAATAAAATGATGCATATTTTCAAATCCCATCATATCTTAACCTTAAAAATATTTAAGGTTTTTTTTCTGTTTTTCTATTTAATTTTATTTTTTTCTTATCAGTTACATTTTATTAACTCTGTATCCAGCCGTGTTCCCCACCCTCATTCCCTCCCAATCCCACCCTCCCTCGATACCTGATGAAACAGGATCAGATCAATGGGGAAGAGGTCCCCCCCATCAGTGGACTTGGAAAGGGGCACGGAGGAGATGAAACCTCGGAACCTGCCACAGAGGGCCTCTGAAAGCCTCTTCCATGCAGACTGTCAAAGCAGATGCTGAGCCTGATGGCCCACTGTAGGGCAGAGTGAATGGAATTTTATGTAAGAAGTGGGAAATAGTAAGAGCTGGAGAGGACAGGAACTCCACAAGGAGAGCAACAGAACAAGAAAATTTGAACACAGGGAACTTCCCAGAGACTCATACTCCAACCAAGGACTATCCATGGAGATAACCTAGAACCCTGACAATGCAGCCACTTGTGATGAGAACTGATAGACTAAGATCAGAAAGAAGGAGAGGAGGACCTCCCCTATCAGTGGACTTGGGGAGGGGCATGCATGCAGAAAGGGGGGGAGGGTGGGACCAGGAGGGGAGGAGGGAAGGGTTTATCAGGGATGCAAAATGAATAAAGTATAATTAATAAAAGTTTTAAAAAAGTCTCTTTTATTACTTTTTTTGTTTTTCAATTATTTGTTTTTATTTATTACAATTTATTCATTTTATTTTATCCCAGTTGTGGCTCCTTCCCTCGTCCCCTCCCAACCCCACCATTCCTCCCTCTTCTCCTCTCATGATACTTCCCCAAGTCCACTAATAGGGGAGGTCCTCCTATACTTCCCTCTGAACCCACCATATCAGTTCTCATCAAGACTGACTGCATTGTCTTCCTCTGTGGCCTGGTAAGGCTTTGCCTCCCCTGCAGGGAGAGGAGATTAAAGAGCCAGCCAGTGAGTTCATATAAGAGAAACCCCCTGTTTTCATTACTAGCGAACCCACTAGGAGCCTGAGCTGCCTGCCATGAGCTACATCTGTGCAAGGGTTCTAGGTAATTTCCATGAATGATTTTTGGTTGGAATATCAGTCTCAACAAAAGACAACTGAGCCCAGATATTTTGCTTCTGTTGCTCTCCTTGTGGAGATCCTGTTCCCTCCAGGTCTTTCTGTCCCCACCTTCTTTCATAAGATTCCTGGAACTTTGCCCAAACATTGTCTAGGCTTCTTAGCATCTGCTTCTTTTTTATTAGTTACTTTTTTTAAACTTTTATTAATTACACTTTATTCACTTTATATCCCTTCACAAACCCCTCTCTCCTCCCCTCTTAATCCCACCTACCTTCCCCCTTCTTTACGAATGTCCCTCCCCAAAAGGGGAGGTTCCCCTCTCCTTCCTTCTGATCTTAGTCTATCAGATCTCATCAGGAGTGGCTGCATTGTCATCTTCTGTGGCCTGGTAAGGCAAATCCCCCCTCAGGGGAAGATGAGCAAAGAGCAGGCCAAAAAGTTTATGTCAGAGGCAGTCACTGTTCCCATTAGTATGGAACCCACTTGGACACTGAACTGCCATGGGCTACATCTGTGCAGGAGTTCTAGGTTATCTCCATGCATGCTACTTGTTTGGAGTATGAGTCTCTGGAAAGACCCCTGTGTTCAACTTTTCTGGTTCTGTTGCTCTCCTGTGGAGTTCCTATCCTTTCCAAATCTTACTATTTCCCACTTCATTCATAAAATTCCATGCACTCTGCCCAACAGTTGGCCATAAGTCTCACCATGTGCTTTGATAGTCTGTAAGGCAGAGCCTTTCAGAGGCCCTCTGTGACAGGTACCTAACTTGTTTCCTGTTTTCTTCTTCTTCTGATGTCCATCATCTTTGTCTTTCAGGATGGGGATTGAGCATTTTAGTCAAAGTCCTTCCTCTTGATTAGTTTCTTTAGACATACAGATTTTAGTTGGTTTATCCTATATTATATGTCTATATGAGTGAGTATATACTTTGTGTGTTTTTCTGCTTCTGCGACAGCTCACTCAGGGTGATCCTTTTTAGTTCCCACAATTTACCTGCAAATTCCATGATTTCCTTATTTTTCATTGCCGAGTAATATTCCGTTTTGTAAATGTACCACAATTTCTGTATCCATTCTTCAGTTGAGGGTCATCTGGGTTGTTTCAAGCTTCTGGCTATTACAAATAAAGCTGCTACAAACATGGTTGAGCAAATGTCCTTACTGTGTACTTGAGCATTTTGGATATATGCCTAGGAGTGGTATGGCTGGATCTTGAGGAAGCGCTATCCCTAGTAGTCTGAGAATGCCAGATTGATTTCCGGAGTGGTTGTACAAGTTTATATTCTCACCAGTAGTGGAGGAGGGTTCCCCTTTCTCCACAACCTCTCCAGCATGTGCTATCACTTGAGTTTTTGATCTTGGCCATTTTGATGGGTGTAAGGTGAAATCTCAGAGTTGTTTTGATTTGCATTTCCCTGATAGCTAATGAGGTTGAGCATTTTTTAAATGTTTCTTTGCATTTCGATATTCCTCTATGGAGAATTTTTTGTTTACTAAACCTTTTTTCCCCATTTCTCAATTGGATTACTTGGTTTGTTGCTTTTCAGCTTCTTTAGTTCTTTATATATACTGGATATTAGCCCTATGTCACATAAAGAGTTGGTGAAGTTTATTTCCCAATCTGTAAGCATTCATTTTGTTTTGATGACAGTGTCCTTTGCTTTACAGAAGCTTTTGAGTTTCAAAAACTCTCATTTATTGATTGTTGCTCTTAGAGCCTGTGCTGTTGGTGTTCTGTTCAGGAAATTGTCTCCTGTACCAATGAGTTCTAGGGTCTTCCCCACTTTTTCTTCTAACAGATTTAGAGTATCTGGTTTTATGTTGAGATCTTTGATCCACTTGGATGTTAATTTTGTACAGGGTGATAAGTATGGATCTATTTGCATTTTTCTACATGTAGATATAGAGTTAGTCCAGCACCACTTGTTGAAGATGCTGTCTTTTTTCCTGTGTATGGTTTTTGCAGCTTTGTCAAAGATCAGGTGTCCATAAGTGTGTGGGTTTAATTCTAGGACTTCTGTTTGGTTCCATTGATCCAGCATTCTGTTTCTATGCCAGTAACATGCAGTTTTTATTAGTGATGCTCTACAGTACAGGTTAAGATCAGGGATGGAGCTACCTCCAGAAGATCTTTTATTGTAGAGGATTGTTTTAGCAATTCTAGGTTTCTTTGTATTCCGTATGAAGTTGAGATTTTTTCTTTCAAGGTCTGTAAAGAATTGTGTTGGTAATTTGATGGAAATTGTATTGAATCTGTAGATTGCTTTTGGTAAGATGGCCATTTTTACTTTGTTAATCCTGCCAAGCCATGACCATGGGAGATCTTTCCATCTTCTGATTTCTTCTTCTAATTCTTTCTCCAGAGACTGCAATTTTTTTTTCATACAAGTCTTGACTTGCTTGGTTAGGGTTACACCAAGGTACTTTATATCATTTGTGGCTATTGTGAAGGGTGTTTTTTCACTAATTTCTTTCTCACCCCTTTTGTCCTTCGTATACAGTAGAGCTAATGATTTGTTTTGAGTTACTTTTTTTATCTGGCCACTTTGCTAAAGGTATTTATCAACTCTAGGGGTTCTCTGGTACAATTTTTGCGGTCACTCATGTATACTATCATATCATCTGCAAATAGTGATATATTGACTTCTTACTTTCCAATTTATATCTCCTTGATTTCCTTCAACTGGCTTATTGCTCTAGCAAGGACTTTAGAACTATTTGAAGAGATATGGAGAGAGTGGGAAGCCTTGTCTTGTCCCTGATTTCAGTGGGATTGCCTTAAGTTTCTCTCCATTTAGTTTGCTGTTGGCTATAGGCTAGCTGTATATTGCCTTTACTATGTTTAGATATGTGCCTTGTATCCCTGATCTCTCCAAGACTTCAAACATGAATGGATGTTGTATTTTGTCAAATGCTTTTTCAGCATTTAAGGAGATTATCATGTGCTTTTTTCTTTCAGTTTGTTAAAATTGTGGATGACATCGATGGATTTCCGTATATTGAGCCACCTCTGCATGCCTGGGATGAAGCCTAATTTGTCATGGTGGATGATATCTTTGATGTGTTCTTGGATTCGGTTTGCAAGTATTTTGTTGAGTATTTTTGCATCAATGTTCATAAGGGAGATTGGCCTGAAATTATCTTTCTTTGTTGGGTCTTTGTGAGGTTTAGGTACCAAGGTGACTGTGGCTTCATAGAATGAGTTTGGTAGTGTTCCTTCTGCTTCTGTTTTGTGGAAATGTTTGAAGAGAACTGGAGTTAGCTCTTCTTTGAAGGTCTGTTAGAATTTTGTGGTGAAACCATCTGGTCTTGGGCATTTTTGTATGGGAGACTTTTGATGACCGCTTCTATTTTCTTAGGGGATGACTACTTAATTGATTTACCTGGTTTTGATTCAGCTTTGGTAAGTGGAATCGATCAAGAAAATTGTTCATTTCATTTAGATTTTCAAATTTTGTGGCATATAGACTTTTGAGGTATGTCCTAAAGATTGTTTGGATTTCCTCAGTTATGTCCTTCTTTTCATTTCTGATTTTGTTGATTTGAGTGGTGTCTCTCTGCCTTTTAGTTAGCTTGCCTAAGGGTTTGTCTATCATATTGATTTTCTCAAAGAAGCAGCTCTTGGTTTCATTGATTCTTTGAATTGTTTTATTTGTTTCTAACTGATTGATTTCAGCCCTGAGTTTGATTATTTTCAGCTGTCTACCTTTTTGGTGTGTCTGCTTCTTCTTTTTCTAGGGTTTTTAAGTGAGCCATTAAGTTGCTTGAATGAGCTGTCTTGAATTTTTTCTTGAAGTCACTCAGTGCTATGAACTTTCCTCTTAGCACTGCTTTCATTGTGTTCCACAAGTTTAGGTATGTTGTGCCTTCATTTTCATTGAGTTCTAAGAAGACTTTAATTTTTTTTTTTATTTCTTCCCTGACCCAGCTGTCATTTAGTAGCAAGTTGTTCAATTTCCATGTGTGTGTAGGCTTTTTGCTATTTCTGTTGTTGTTGAGGTCCAGCTTTATTCCATGGTGATCAGATAGGATACAAGGGATTATTTCAGTCTTCTTGTATCTATTGATGTTTGCTTTGTGACCAGCCTTCTGGTCTATTTTGGAGAAGGTTCCATGAGCCTCAGCATCTGCTTTGATAACGTTTTGGGTAGAGTCTTTCAGAGGCCCTTGGTGGTAGGCTCCTCTCCTGTTTCCTGTTTGCTTCTTCTTCTGATGTTCATCCCATTTGCTTTTCCCGAATGAGGATTGATCATCTTCCCATGGTCTTCCTTCTTGCTTAGCTTTTTTAGGTGTACAGATTTTAGTATGTTTATCCTATATTATATGGATAACACCCATTTATAATGAACATATACCATGCATGTCTTTCTGCTTCTAGGTTTCCCCCCCTCAAGATGATATTTTCACGTTTCCACCATTTTCCTGCAAATTTCATGGTTTCCATGTTTTTAATAGCTGAATAACATTCCACTGTATCAATGTACCACAATTTCTGTATACATTCCTCAGTTGAGGGCCTTCTGGGTTGTTATTGTTGCTCATTTCTCTATATTCAGCCAGTAGTTTTAGAAACACTTGTGAAATTATTTTAAAACAAAGCCTTTCACTGAGTGCTATGAGTTAGAAACTAAAATGTGTAAAGCTATGAACCACACTTTCAGTGAGCTCATAGTTCATTACACGTGTGAGGATAAAGACAGGAGAAATGTTTATGTATATATTTTTCACCTGTGCATTTTGTAGACTTCAATTATAACATATATTCTGAAATTTTGAAGTGTGCTTGCTTCTATTTCTTTATATGTAATGCTTTTTTCCTGCTATGTGATTTCATTACTTCTATTATCTACTACTTGTAACCAATTCATTTCTGTAATTCTTGGAGTGTTACTTTATTATAAGCTGATGGTATATATTCTGTTCCATTCTCCAAAAGGATTTGGTAGTGATGGGGAATGGATTTGGGGAAGCAGTTCAGGAAAAATTTCCTTCTTGACCTGAGAAGAAAATGCCTGGGATTTATGTGCTGTAAAATTGGCAGGAACTAACAATTAAAACAAACCTTTGGCACCAGTGTTCTGTCATGCATTCATTTCAAAGGCATTTCTTTGATCCATATAGGACTGAGAATTGATGTCTCATCACAATAGGTATCTTCTTAATCCATCAGAAAATAGACCCTTCTGAACTGACATTTAGGTCATAATGAAAATGTGATAAGTCACCAGCCAGGTAGCAGAGCCTGGCTGTGCTGTGTTGATAACAGTGCAATACAGTTGATGGTGTGTGGTTCTGTAAAACAAGACCTGCAAATACAGCCCAGGCTTGGCATTATGAACAGAAGGAGGAGGAGGTAGTGGAGGAGGAGGAGGAAGAGGACAAACAGCAACAGAAGAAGGAAATTTCAGAATGTATTCTTATCAGCCAAATGGTCTCAGCTCTCTATTCAGTCTTCTCAAGCTAGTAAACATTTCTAGTTGGAGACAGTAGTGTCTAATGAGACACTAGCCCTGGCAATAGCCCTGATGGACAATATCAGTCACAGTACTACAAGGATTGTAACGTTGTTTTCTATTTGTTCAACTGTAGGGAAAAGCAGATAGGAGTGGAAAGGGGCTAGCTGCCTTGGGGTAAGTATACATACTATCTGACTTCTCAGGTGCTGAGTCAGGGTACAGACAACTAGTGCCTCTTATAAAGACTTCTTTTATGGTAGCTCTTATAACGGATAAAGAGATTCAAACTGGGTATACATGAGATAGTTTTTGAAAACAACAACAACAACAAAATCTTCTGCCTCAATCCTTTTATGTTTTCTCACTGGTCTAGAAGTGGTGGGATGTGGGAGAATGGAGCTAACAAATGAGACAGACTAAGATCTCATGCAATAGCCAATTTTATTCAGAATGAGACAATTTATACTCTCAGGGTTATGAGGAGGCACATGAGAAAAGTGTACAGATACAGGGTCAAGCAACACATGATGAATGAGCCACATGCAGCAAGTAACAATATTGAGTTGTAATGAATAATCTGACGTAAATTTACTACACTCTGCTATACCTGGAAGGGACATGAAAACATTCCAAGAACAATTTCGTGTTTTGGGAGAAGCTGATCTCATAAGACTTTTTTGTTCTCCTGGTGTTTTTTTTTTTTTCACAAGCACTCAGAATTCTCCTCAAACCACTCCACTGCTGGACTGTGTTCCAGCAATGATTCATCTGTAATATGGCCCTGTAATATATCCTTTTTGAAAGTCACCTGTAACAAGTGCAGTGAGAACAACTGCTAAGGGAAAAAAAAGTCCAGATCATTGAGCTAGTTTAAATAGTCTTAGTTTGAATAGTCCTGCTTATCATGCCAACATGGATGAAGTTTCATAAGGTCCCACCACTACATGATGAAATTATAAGCAATCAATGGGAACTAAGAGGAGAATCAGTTCTCTGCAGGCACAAGTCACTGATACATTATCAAATCACAAGTGGTCAACCCTAAATACATGTAGATATGAGCACCATGAAATGGACTCAGTAGGTTGTCTACAATGTGTGTGTGTGTGTGTGTGTGTGTGTGTGTGTGTGTGTGTGTAAACACGATACAAATTTTAAAAGAACAGGTCATGAGTTTGAGACAGGAGGCATGGAAGTTTAATAAGGGAGGGGAAATGGAAAAGATAAAAGACTCTTGTGTGAAATTCTCAAAACAATAAGAAAGCTAACACCAACAAACCAAAAAAAAAATTGAAAATGAAAAACCAATCTGTGGACTTAGAGAGGGGCAGGAAGGAGATGAGGGAGGGTGGGTGAGGATTAAGAGGGGATGAGGTTGGGGTCTACAGCTGGGATACAAAGTGAATAAACTGTAATTAATATAAAAATAAAAATTTGGAAAAAAAGAAAGAAAAGTCAAACAAAAAACAAATAGACAAATAAATAAATCTTAATAGAAGATAAAAGTTAAAAAATGAAAAACCAAATAACACCAACAAACTAAACACACACACACACACACACACACACACACACACACACGGATTACAGAGCTGTACAGAGATTTCTCAACAGCGGAATCTCTAATGGCAGAGAAGCACTTACAGAAATATTCAACATCCTTAGTCATCAGGGAAATGCAACTCAAAACAACTCTGAGATTCCATCTTATACCCTTCAGAATGGCTAATATCAAGAACTCAAGTGATAACACATACTAGCACTTCAGTTGCTGGTGGAAGTGAAAACTTATACAAACACTGTGGAGATCAATCTTGAGGTTTCTCAGAAAATTAGAAATAGTGCTACCTCAAGACCCAGTTATACCACTACTGGACATATACCCAAAATATGCTCCACTACACCACAAGGATGGTTCCTAAACTATGGTCATAGCAGCTTTATTTGAAATAATTGGAAACTGGAAACAACCTGGATATATCTCACCTGAAGAATGGATGAAGAAAATGTGGTACATTTACACAATGTAACACTAAACTATTAAAAAAAAAGCAGATCATGAAATTTGCAGACACATAGATGGAACTAGAAAAAATCACCCTGAGTGAAGTAACCCAGACCCAGAAAGACATGCATGATATGTATTCATGAGTGGATATTGGCCATAAAGTACAGGATAACCATGTTACAATCTACATACCCAAGGAAGCCAAGGAAGGCCCAAGGAAAGATGCTTGAATCTCACTCAGAAGGTAAAATAACATCTGAAGTAGATAGATGGAGGGAACTGGGTGACATAGGCAGTGGGGAAGTAATGAGGGTAGAGATCAGGTATGCAGAAAGCAGGGATGGGTGGGGAGGATGAAGAAAGAGAATGGAAATTAGTTGAGGGGCATTTCTTGGACAGTAAGTCCATGGGCTTGACCATAGATGAGACTCCTAGCATCTGGTGAATTGAAGCCTGAAACAGCTACCTCTTGTATCCAGGTAGGACTTAAAATAGAGGGAGGGCTCCGCCAAACCACACATAAAACCTCAACCCAAAATTTGCCCTGCCTACTAGAAATGTAGGAATAAAGATGAAGCAGAGATTGAGGGAAAGTTCAACCAATGACTCTCCCAATGTGAGACCTATCCCATGGAGAGAGCCAATTTCTGACAATACTAAATGATACTCTGCTATACTTTCAGAGCCTACTTCTGTCTGAAAGTATAGCAGAGTATTATTTAATATTGTATCATTTAACTGTCTTCTGAGAGGCTTCATCCAGCAGCTGGTTGAAACAGATGCGGAGATCCACAGCCAAACAATAGGCCATACTCTGAGCTCCGGGAGTTTTGTGAAAGAATGAATTTAAAGGAGCAGGAGGGGTCAAGGACTCCACAAGAAGACCTACAGAGTAAACTAACCTGGGCCCATGGGGCTCACAGAGACTGAACCACCAACCAAAGTGCAGGCATGAACTGTACCTAGGCCTCCTACACATATGTAGCACATGGGCAGCTTGGCTATCATGCTTGTCCACTAACAACAAGAGTAAGGGTGATCTTCTGACTCTATTGCCTGGCTTTATATCCCTTTCTTTTAATGGGACTGGCTTGTCTAGCTTCAATGTGAGAGAATATGCTTAGTCCTGCTGTGGCTTCATGTAGCAGGGTAGGCTGGTACACACAGGGGGAGGAAAGAAAGGTGAGGGTGGGACTGGAAAGAGATTAAATAAATTAATGACAAATAACTTAAATTTTAAAAAGAGAGATTTCTGTTCAGTTGAGTTATCTGACTCTGTCTTTTTAATTTATTACTTTTTACAATTTGTTCACTTTGTATCCTAGCTGTGGTCTCCTCCCTCCTATCCTCCCAATCCCATCCTCCCTCCCTCTTCTCCCCCATACCTCTCCCCTAGTCCACTTTTAGCTTCTTTCGGAGTATAGATTTTAGTATGTTTATCCTGTACTATATATCTAATAACCACTTATGAGTGAGTATATACCATGTTGCACCTTTTTGCTTCTGGGTTACCTCACTCAAGATGATCTTTTCTAGTTCCCACCATTTGCCTGCAAATTTCACGATTTCCTTGTTTTTAATAGTTGAGTAGTATACCATTGTTTAATTGTACTTCAATTTCTATATCCATTCCTTAGTTGAGGGACATCTAGGTTGTTTCCAGCTTCTGGCTATTAGGAAAAGAGATGCTATGAACATGGTTGAGCATATGTCCTTATTGTTTAGTTTAGCATATTTCAGATATATGCCTAGAGGTGGTATAGTTGGATCTTGAGGTAGCACTATTCTATATTCCTCATTTCCTGGGTGAGTGCCAGATTGATTTCCAAAGTGATTTGAATCTGCCTTTTGATCTGCCCTGAATATATTCCAGAGACAGAGAAGTAGGTACTTTGAACTTTCATGGCTTCATACTCTGTTTTCAATAACTACACCCACTTCCAGATTCCACAAAACAGATTCTCCTAAAATCAGCTTTCCAGAAGCAGAGTCTCACTAATGGCGTGTTTCCCTAACTTCTAGAATGCTATACTTTGATGTACTCTGCCAAATGCAATGCAGGACGACAAACAGTGTATAATTTCATCATTCTTTTGCATTTATTATTATTATTATTATTATTATTATTATTATTTACATTTTTTAACTCTGTATCCCACCTGTATCCCGCTCCCTTATTCCCTCACAATCCCACCCTCCATGACTCAGCTCCTCCCTGCCCCTTTCCAAATCCATGGATTGGGGAAGACCTCCTCCCCTTTTGTCTAGCCCTGTTTTATCAGGTATCTTCAGGACTGGCTACAAAGTCCTCCTCTGTGGCCTAGCAGGACTGCCCCTCCCTTGGGGAGTGGGGAGGTCAAAGAGCCTGCCATTGAGTTCCTGTCCGAAATAGTCCCTGTTCCGCTTACCATGGGAAACCAATTGGTTATTGAGCTACCAACGAGCTTCCTCAGAGCAAAGGTTCTAGGTTATATCCATACATGGTCTTTGGTTTGAGAAACAGTTTCAGAAAAACAAAACAAAACAAAACAAAAAAACAAAAAACAAATATATGCCCAGATATATTTGGTCGTTGTGGAGCTCCTATCCTTTCCATGTCATATTAACTTCCCTTCTGCCGAAGGTTTGGTTATGAGTCTTAGTATCTGTTTTGAAACGCAGCTAGGCAGAGTGATTCAGATGCCTTCTGCGATAGACTCCTATCATACATCCAATGCACATCCCATTTGTCTTTCGAGGTGAGGATAGATCATCTTAGCCCATGTCATCTTTCTTGTTTATCTTCTTTAGGTATATAGACTTTATGATGTTTATTATATCTTGTAGGTCAATATAAGTGAGTATATACCATGTTAGTCTTTCTCCTTATGGGATACTTCACTCAGAATGATCTTTTCTAGATCCTACCATTTGCCTGCAAATTTCATGATTTCCTCATTTTTGATTGCTGAGTAGTATTCCATTGTGTAAAAATACCACAATTTCTGTACCCATTCCTCCATTGAGGGACATCTGGGTTGTTTCCAGGTTCTGGTTATTACGAATAAAGCTGCTACAAACATGGTTGAGCAAATGTCCTTGTTGTGTACTTGAGCAAATTTTGGTTATATACCTAGCAGTGGTATACCTGGGTCTTGAGGAAGCACTTTTCCTAATTGTCTGAGAAAGCGCCAGATAGACTTCCAAAGTGGTTGTATCAGTTTACATTCCCACCAGCAGTGGAGGAGGGTTCCCCTTCCTGCACAACCTCTCCAGCATGTGTTGTGTGTTGTCACATGAGTTTTTCATCTTGGCCATTCTGATGGGTGTAAGGTGAAATCTCAGGGTTGGTTTGAATTGCATTTCCTTAATGGCTAATGAGGTTGAGCATTTCTTTAAGTGTTTCTCTGTCATTCGATATTCCTCTGTCGAGAATTCTCTGTTTAGCTTTGTTCCCCATTTTTTAATTAGTCCTCTGTCAGATAAAGGGTTGGTGAAGATTCTTTCCCAATTTGTAGGCAGTCGTTCTGTTTTGATGACGGTGTCCTTTGCTTTACAGAAGCTTTTGAGTTTCATGAGGTCCCATTTATTGATTGTTGCTCTTAGAGCCTGTGCTGTTGGTGTTCTGTTCAGGAAGTTGTCTCCTGTGCCAATGAGTTCTAGGCTGTTCCCCACTTTTTTTTTTCTAACCGATTTAGAGTATCTGATTTTATGTTGAGGCCTTTGATCTACTTGGACTTTAGTTTTGTGGAGGGTGATGAGCGTGGATCTATTTTCATTTTTTTGCATGTAGACATCCAGTTGGACCATCATCATTTGTTGAAGATGCTGTCTTTTTTCCATTGAATTGTTTTGGCTGCTTTGTAAAAAATCAAGTATTCACAGGTGTGTGGGTTTATTTCTGGGTCTTCTATTCGGTTCCATTGATCTTCCTCTCTGTTTCTATGCCAATACCATGCAGTTTTTATTACTATTGCTCTGTAGTGCAGCTTGAGATCTGGGATGGAGATACCTCAAGATGATCTGTTGTACAGCATCATTTTGGATATTCAGGGTTTTTTGTTTCTTCATATAAAGCTGAGAATCTTTTTTCAAACTCTGTAAAGAATTGAGTTGGTATTTTGATGGGAATTGTGTTGAATCTGTAGATTGCTTTTGGCAGGATGGCCATTTTCACAATGTTAATCCTACCAATCCATGAGCACGGGAGATCTTTCCATCTTCTGATATCTTCTTCAATTTCTTTCTTCAGAGACTTGAAGTTTTTCTCAAACAGGTCTTTCACTTGCTTAGTTAATGTCACCCCAAGGTACTTTATGTGATTAGTGGCTATTGTGAAGGGTGTTGTTTTCCTGATTTCTTTCTCATCCCTATAGCCCTTGGTATACAGGAGGGCTTCTAATTTTTTTTTGAGTTGATTTTGTGTCCTGCCACTTTGCTGAAAGTGTTTATCAGCTGGAGGAGTTCTCTGGTTGAATTTTTGGGGTCGCTCATGTATACTATCATATCATCTCTGAATAGTGACACTTTGACCTCTTCCTTTCCAATTTGTATCCCTTTGATCTCCTTTAGTTGTCTTATTGCTCTGGCTAGGACATCAAGTACTATGTTGAAGAGATATGGAGAGAGTGGGCAGCCTTGTCTTGTCCCTGATTTCAGTAGGATTGATTTAAGTTTCTCTCCATTGAGTTTGATGTTGGCTATATGCTTGCTTTATATTGCCTTTACTATGTTTAGATTTGTGCCTTTTATCCCTTATCTCTCCAAGACTTTAAACATGAATGGGTGTTGGACTTTGTCAAATGCTTTTTCAGCATCTAAGGCAATGATCATGTGGTTTTTCTCCTTCAGTTTGTTTATATGGTGGATTACATTGATGGATTTCCATATGTTGAACCACCCTTGCATGCCTGGGATGAAGCCTACTTGGTCATGGTGGATGATATCTTTGATGTGTTCTTGGATTCTGTTTGCAAGTATTTTATTGAGTATTTTTGCATCAATGTTAATAAGAGAGATAGGTCTGAAGTGCTCTTTTTTTTGTTGGGTCTTTTTGTGGTTTAGGTATCAAGGTGACTGTGGCTTCATAGAATGAGTTTGGTAATGTTCCTTCTGTTTCTATTTTGTGGAATAGTTTGGAGAGAATTGGAGTTAGCACTTCTTTGAAGGTCTGGTAGAATTCTGCACTGAATCCATCTGGCCCAGGACTTCTTTTGGAAGGGAGACTGTTGATGACTGCTTCTATTTCCTTGGGGGAAATATGACTATTCAATCATTCTACCTGATCTTAACTTAATTTTGGTTAATGGAATCTATGAAGAAAATTGTCCATTTCTTTATATTTTCCAATTTTGTTGCCTATAGGCTTTTGTAGTACGACATAATGATTGTTTGGATTTCCTCAGTGTCTATAGTTATGTCCCCCTTTTCATTTCTTATTTTGCTGATTTGGATAGTTTCTCTCTTTCTTTTAGTTAGTTTGGCTAAAGGTTTGTCTATCTTGTTGATTTTTTCAAAGAACCAGCTCTTGGTTTCATTGATTCTTTTAATAATTTTATTTGTTTTTAGTTGATTGATTTCTGTCCTGAGTTTGGTTATTTCCAGCCATCTGCTCCTCTTGGGTGCATTTGCTTCTTTTTTTCTCTAGGGATTTCAGTTGGGCCATTAAGTTGCTTGTATGAGATGTCACAAATTTCTTCTTGAAGGCACTTAGTGCTCTGAGCACTGCTTTCATTGTGTCCCATAAATTAGGGTATGTTGTACTTTCATTTTCATTGAATTCTAGGAAGTCTTTCATTTCTTTCTTTATTTTTTCCTTAACCTAGCTATCATTGAGCAGCAAGTTGTTCAGTTTCCATGTGCTTGTAGGCTTTTTTCTAATTTCATTGTTGTTGATGTCCAGCTTTATTCCATAGTGGTCAGATAGAATACAGGGAATTATTTCAATCTTCTTGTATCTGTCGAGCTTGCTTTGTGACCAACTATATGGTCTATTTTGGAGAAGGTTCCATGAGGTGCTGAAAAGAAGGTATACTCTTTTGTGTTTGGGTGGAAAGTTCTGTAGAAATCTATTAAGTCCATTTTATTTTGGACCTCTGTAAGTGCCTTTATTTCCTTATTAGGCTTATGCCTAGATGATCTGTCCCTTGGCGAAAAAGTGGGGTGTTGAAGTCTCCCACTATCAAGGTGTTGAGATCGATGTGTGATTTAAGTTTTAGTAATGTTTTGTTTATGAATGTAGGCGCTCTTGTATTTGGGGCATAGATGTTAAGAATTGTGATGTCCTCTTAGTGGATTTTTCCTTTGATGAGAATGTAGTGTTCTTCATTATCTTTTTTGATTAATTTTGATTGAATATCTATTTTATTAGATATTAGGATCACTACCCCAGCTTGTTTTCTGGATCCGTTTGCTTGAAAGACATTTTTCCAGTCCTTTACTCTGAGGTAGTGTTTATCTTTGTTGCAGAGGTGCATTTCATGGATGCAGCAGAATATTGGATCCCGTTTCCGTACCCATTGTGTTAGTATGTGTCTTTTCATTGGCAAGTTGAGTCCATTTATGTTAATAGATAATAGTGACCAATAAATGTTAGTATCTTTTGTATTGGAGTCGGTGGTCTTACTGTGTTTCATTGCTTGTTTTCTTTTCATTTTTGTTGGGATATTATCTGTATGCCGTATTTTCTTGGGTGAAGTTGTTTTCATTGGATTGGAGTTTTCCTTCAAGTATCTTCTGTAGAACTGGTTTGCATAAATTTAGTGTTGTCATGGAATATATTGTTTTCTCCATCTATGTTGATTGAAAGCTTTGCAGGGTATAGTAGTCTGAGTTGACATTTTTGATCTATTAGAGTCTCCATGACACTTGCCCAGGCCCTTCTGGCTTTCATAGTTTCTGATGAGAAGTCCAGTGTGATTTTGATAGGTCTACCTTCATATGTTGCTTGGCCTTTTTCCCTTGCTGCTTTTAGTATCTTTTCTTTGTTCTGTAGATTTAGTGTTTTCACTGTGATGTGACGTCATATGTTTCTTTTCTGGTCTAGTCTATTTGGTGTTCTGTAGGCCTCTTGTATATTTATATACATCTCTTTCTTTAAGTTGGGAAAATTTTCTTCTATGATTTTCTTGAAAATATTTTCTGGGCTTGGAGCCTGGAGTCTTCTTTTTCATCAATTCCTATTATTCTTAGATTTTTGTCTTTTCATGGTGTCCTTGATTTCTTGGATATTTTGTGTTTGGGACTTTTCTGATTTTATTTTTTCTCTGAAAGAAGTATCAATTTCTGCGAGTGTATCTTCAGTTCCAGAGATTCTCTCTTCCATCTCTTGTATTCTCTTGGTGATGTTTACCTTTGTGGTTCCTGATCTTTTCTCCAAGTTCTCCAGCTCAAGGGTTTTCTCAGTTTGTGTTTTCTTTATTGATTCTAATTCTGTTTTCATGCCTTGCATCATTTCCTTCATCTGTTTGAATGTGGATTCCTGTCTCTCTATGATGGTCTGTTTTGTTTTTTTTTTTTTTTATGTTGTTGTTCATTTCCTTCCTAGATGCCACTAATTTTATCTCTACTTGTGCCTCTATTTGTTTGGCTATGTTTGCCTGTGTTTCTTTAAAAATTTTGGCCATTTCCTCTTTCTTTACCTCCAATTGACTGGCCAAGTCTTTGAAAGATTTGTTCATTTCATCTTTAGCTGACTGAATTTGCATGGTTATTGCTCTGAAAGAGTTGTTTGTTTCCTCTTTATGAGCCTCAAATAGTTGGGTAAGCATAGCTTTAAAGTCATTTTCCTGTGCTTCTGATGAATTGGAGTGTCCATCAATTTTGGAGGTTGCTGGTGAAGTCATGATGTCCTGATTTATGTTGGAAGTGTTCTTTCACCTACCCCTAGCCATTGGCTTATCTGAAACCTTCCCTGTTGTGTTTGGGTTCTGCAGTTCAGATTGGTACTGTCTCTCTCTGGCGTCTGGAGAGTTCTTCAGGAAGGTGAGAGAGGTCTCTTTACCTGTGGGGTAAAGTACGCAGAACCTGTGGGAGAAAAGTACGCAGGCGCAAACTGGGCAAATGCAGGTGTGCGCCTGTGTGTGTGTGTGTGTGTGTGTGTGTGTGTGTGTGTGTTTGTGTGTGTGTGGAAGTTTGCGTGGTAGTGTTTCTTGGGGGACAGAGTGATAGATAATGTTGAACCCTTGAGTGTGTCGGAGGGGCTCTGCACTGTATATGTAGCAGCCGCTAGTGATGGTCGCGGTGCAATTTCTGGCATTAACTGCCTTAACTCCTCTATTGGACCCACAGAGCAGGGGCTTCAATGTCCCAAATGACCCTCTGTTTCCCAAAGTGGGTATGTGGGTGGGAGGGGTTCGATGCCTGGCTTGATTCTGTTTTAGAAGGACCTTGGATCTGGGGCATTGAAGATTCTCAAGGGTGCACTCACTCTCAGGCAGGTCACTTGGCAGGGATCGGGGTATCTGGGCTCTCTGCTCTCTGGTTTGGCCCTGCTTGTTTGATATGCTCCGCCAGCTCAGTGCTGCTGTCACTGCCAGGTTAGGAAGTCTTGCTGTAGCTGGAGACTGGGATGCCTGTCCACATGTTTTCTGTTAAGACCTGGGGACCCCTCAGTGTATTCTGCAAGCCTGGGAGGCCCAGCGCCTGGTGTGCTTAGCTTGTATGGCGGGTCTGTTTGGCTTTGGTGGGTATATAGCATAATATCTGTCACTGAGGTATTGGGAAGGCCATGCAGTCAGCGTCTGAGCAACCCTGCAGGGCCAGTATATTGGCTAGCAGACCCGGGATTCTGGGATGATGGTGCCGCAGGTCTAGATCCGCAGTTCAGGGGCCTTGACATCCCAAGTGACCCTGTGCTTCCCACAGTGGGTATGTGGGTCGAAGGGGACCGATGCCTGACTTCTATTTTAGAAGGGGCGTGGATCTGGGGCTCTGCAGACACCCAATGGAGTACTCACTCTCAAGGTGGTCACATCAGCAGGGATCGTGGTAGCCAGGCTCTCTGTTCTCTGGTTTGGCCCTGGTTGGTCTTAAGCTGGTGGACTGATGTGCCCCGCCAGCTCAGTGCTGCTCCGCCACCAGGTTAGGAAGTCCCGCTGTAGCTGGAGACTGGGTTGCCAGTCCAGATGCTTTCTGGGAAGTCCTGGGGCCTCTCCACTGTGCTTTCCAAGCTTGGGAGGCCCAGCACCTGGTGTGCCTAGCTTGTATGGCGTTTCTGCTGGGTTTTGGTGAGGATATAGTGTATTCTCTGTCACTGTGGGATTGGGCGGGCTGTACAGTCAGTGGTTGGGCGGTCCTGCAGAGCCAGTATGGAGGCTAGCCAACTCGGTCCCTGGGAGGATGGTGCCACCCCATGGGTCTGGGACTCTGAGACTGGTACCTCTGGCAGTTGCCGCTAAAGGACTAGGAGCTTCGCCTCAGCTGCTGCAGAACCCAGGCAGTTAGGTCTGTGCTGAGAATCTTGATGAGTCTGCTGTGCTGAGGAGGGAGGTCTTAGAGAAGGGAGTGCCTGGACATCAAAGGATCGTTTCTCTCCTGCCCAAACAAGTCCCTGGGTGATCCGAGACCAAAGTTCTCACCTCATGCGATGTCCCCTGTTATTTAGAAAGCCTCACTGTTGTTTTTTTGAGTTCAGAGGTCTTTTCATTCACCAATGCAGACGTTTAGCTCTTCCACAGCTCAGATGCTGTGTGCTAGTCGCCATCTTGGCTCCACCCCCGTAAAACTTCATCTTAACAACATATATTATGATAATAGCACACCATTCACCATAATAAAAATATTCACTTGATCATCAAATTTATTAGACATCTTGTACTGTTATTTTCTAAATCTGACAACCCAATATGAGTACTTTCTGAAAATACATATTCTTGAGTTCTACCTCTGTTAATTTTAATTTGACATCTCTGGCATAGAGAATTTTTTTTAATTTTTATTTTTCTATATTAATTATAGTTTATTTGGTTTGTATCTCAGTTGTATCCCCCTCCCTCATCCCCTTCCAATCCCACCCTCCCTCCCTCTTCTCCTCCCCACCCCTCTCCTAGTCCACTCATACAGGAGGTCCACCTTCCCTTCCATCTGATCATAGCCTATCAGTTCTCATCAGGACTGGCTGCATTGTCTTCCTCTGTGGCCTGGTAAGGCTGCTCCCTCCATCAGGGGTAGGTGATCAAAAAGCCAGCCACTGAGTTCATGTCACAGACAGCCCCTGTTCTGCTTACTAGGAAACCCACTTGGATACTCAGCTGCCATGGGTTACATCTGTGTGGGGGTTCTAGTTTACCTCCATGCATGGCCCTTGGTTGTGGTATCAGTCTCAGAAAAAACCCCATGTGCCCAGATTTCTTGCTCTGTTGCCCTCTTTGCAGAGTTCCTGTCCCCTCCACCTGTTTCTATCTCCCCCTTCTTCATAAGATTCCCTGCATTCTGCCCAAAGTTTGGCTATGATTCTCAGCATTTGCTTTGATACCTTGCTGGATAGAGTCTTTCAGAGGCCATCTGTAGTAGGCTCCTGTTCTGTTCCTTGTTTTCTTCCTTTTCCAATGTCCATCCCACCTGCCTGTCTGAGTGAGGACTGATCATCCTACCCAGGGTCCTCCTTCTTGCTTAGCTTCTTTAGGTTACAGATTTTAGTATGTTTATCCTATTTTATATGTTTAATATCTACTTGTAATTGAGTACATACCATGTGTGGCTTTCTGCTTCTAGAACATATCTCTCAGGATGATATTTTCAAGTTTCCATCATTAGCCTGCAAAATTCATGTTTTTATTTGCTGAGTAGTATTCCGTTGTGTAAAAATACCACAATTTCTGTATCCATTCCTCACTTGAGGGGCATCTGGGTTGTTTCCAGGTTCTGGCGCTTATGAATAAAGCTGCTACGAACATAGTAGAGCAAATGTCCTTGTTGTGTACTTGAGCATATTTTGGATATATGCCTAGGAGTGGTGTAGCTGGATCTTGAGGAAGCACTATTTCTAATTGTGTGAGAAAAAGCCAGATTGATTTCCAAAGTGGTTTTACAAGTTTACATTCCCACCAGCAATGGAATAGAGAACTTTTTAAAGGTTGCCACACAGCGCTATTATCCAAGCCAAACCGCAACTGTCTTCACTAGACCAAATGTATCTATTTGCAAAAGATTGTCACTGCAGGGCTTGTTGCTATTGATAGTTCCTTCTAGAATATGACCCAACCTGAGGGTCCTGACCCCTTGAGGGGGGCAGGGTTTCTAATGACCCTTTTCACAAGTGTATATCAAATATTGTGAATATCAGATATTTACATTATGATTCATAACAGTGGTAAAATTACAATTATGAAGTATCTGTGAAATTATTTTATCATTGGGCGTCACCACAAAAATGTGAAACTGTCTTAAATGGTTGTAGCAATAGGAAGTCCGAGAACCACTCGCCTAGAAGGACGCGAATGGAGTATCATTGGACCCCAATCAGGATATTCGGCTACTTCTCCCAGCAATTTAGATGTAATTTTAACTAATTTGAATATGGCTTTAAGGGTCTTGGGTTGGGGGCTAGACTCTATAGGCTAGAGAAGACTAGAAGAGGAGGTGCCTCCTATGCAGCTCTACAGAAGTCATCATCCACTTTGGGTGAAGTTGAAATTATGGTTGCTCCGGGGTCATGCTGATGACCTTCACTTGTGTTCTGATACTAAACCTCATTGGTTTCCCAGGGTGAACTTTGGTAGAACCAAACTTTTTTTTTCTAAAGTTATAAAGAAAGATCCTAATTAGGAGACCAATGTAACCATCCTTATTTATAAGTTATATTTGTTGATAGTTTCTGGCTCAAAAACTCGTTCCTCACAGTCTGCCTTCTGTTGCACTGCCTCCACAAAGTCTTCTTAAAAACAATTGCTTAATAAACTCTTCATCTATCTCTTTTTTTTAATAATTTTATTTTTTCTTATCAGTTACATTTTATTAACTCTGTATCCCCGCTGTATCCCGCTCCCTCATTCCCTCCCACTCCCACCCTTCCTCCCTTATCTCCACCCTGCCCCTTTCCAAGTCCACTGATGGGGGGAACCTCCTCCCCATTCATCTGATCCTATTTTATCAGGTATCTTCAGGACTGGCTGCAAAGTCCTCCTCTGTGTCCTAAGAGGACTGCTCCTCCCTTGGTGGTGGGGAGGTCAAAGAGCCAGCCATTGAGTTCCTGTTAGAAATAGTCCTTGTTCCCCTTACTATGGGAAACCAATTGGTTACAGAGCTACCACGGGCTACACCTGAGTAGAGGTTCTAGGTTATATCCATACATGTTCCTTGGTTGAATACCAGTCTCAGAAAAGACCCTGTGCCCAGATATATTTGGTCCTTGTGGAGCTCCTATCCTTTCCCCATCATACTAACTCCCCTTCTTTCATATGATTCCCTATACTCTGCCAAAGGTGTGGTTATAAGTCTTTGTATCTGCTTTGAAAACACTGCTAGTTAGAGTCTTTCAGATGCCTTCAGTAGACTCCTGTCATACGTTCAATGCACATCCTATCTGTCTTTCTAAATGAGGATTGATCATCTTACCCCATGTCCACTCTCTTGATTATCTTTTTTAAGTGTATAGATTTCATTATGTTTTTTCATCTATCTCTTAAAACCAGTTTTGTACTTGTTAATGCAGTCTCCTTTCGAATTAATTTTTCAATATTTAACATCTTTTCATCTTTTCATCCTTGTTGGAAGTTAGAAGCAAGTGTGGGGGTTGTAGCTAATAAGATAAAAACAGAAATAAGTCTAATTTTTATTATAAATCTAGGAATTCAGTAGGAAAAGAAAGGACACAAATGCAGAGCATCTCCAAATCACCAACTTAAGGACAAAATAAATCATTGAAACTATATTGTTTAATGTTCTTTAGACGATCATATATTTTCTGAAAAAAGTAAAAGAACCAAAACTGGATTTAGCACAGTCAAAAAACTGCATTCAAGGTCTGGAGAGAATTCTCAATGGGTAAGAATTCTTGTACTATAAGCATAAAAATTTTAGTGTGAATATCCAGCAACTAAAAGAAAACAATAGGCATGGTTGTGAGTACCTGTAACCTGAACGTTGGGTGACAGAGACCCAGAAACATGCTAGTTAGCTATCCTAGCAAATATAATGAGCTGCAGACCTAGAGGGAGATCATGTCTCAAGGGAATAAGATAGCAGGGATCGATATAGTGAGATATACAAAGTCCTCCTCTGGCACACAAGCACGCATGTACAGAAATACACACAGATATACTCAGTGCATTCAGAGTGTACATACATCATGCACATGCACAGAGAAAATAATAGCACTCACAGCAGCAATTGAAGTATTACTCACTTATAGAAAGCACTTAGATTGTAGCCTGAACTGTGAAAAGGTAAGGTAGATGCTGACTTGAAGGAGTTTGCCTGTGACTACTACATTGATCTCGTTGGGCTTATGATATGTTCTGGAACTCATAGCAAGGTCTTAAGGTTCTCTATCTTCACATGAACAATATCTTTGGTTGTTGATATCAGACACTGGAATACTGTGAAGGTGATAGATCAACTTAAAACATACATATTTTTCTAAGCTACAGAGATGGCCAAGTACCCTTGTTTCTTGTCTAATCCTTATGATTGTTATTATTCTAAGTATAGATTTAAATCTTGGGCTAGTATTATTGATTCCTGAGTAGGATTTACTCACATATGCAATTGTTTGCTTTGCATACAATGCAGAGTAAACCCTGCCTAATTCTTTAAATACTATCCTGATTTATCTAAAATATTCTCAAATTCTGGCAGAAAGAAGGGCTAAAACCCAAGTTCTTCATGTATATGAGACACTGCCACTAAAACCTTTGCAACTGATGCCTGTGAAACTCAACTGTCACTGTCTTTGTCTTGGAAGAATAGAGTCCATATAATATTTGCTATTCTGTACCAGGAACTTCCAATATAAACTTGGGAAAGCTGCATTTGAATAAAGAGAGACATAGGCAAATGCATATCCTCTGCCTGAAAAGAATTTCAAAAAGCAATTGCTTAGTTTATTTTTTTATTTTTATTTTTGTTTTAATCACAGGTCATTCACTTGTATCCCAGCCATAGCCACCTCCCTCTTTTCCTTTCATTCCCGCCCTCTTGCCCTCATCTCCTCCCTGCCCCTTTCCAAGTCCACTGATAGGGGAGGTCCTCCTCCCCTTCCATCTGACCCTAGGTTATCAGTTATCTTCAGGACTGGATGCAATGTTCTCCTCTGTGGCCTAGCAAGGCTCCTCTCTCTGGGGGGAGGGGTAGCTCAATGAGCCAGTCATTGAGTTCATGTCAGAAATAATTCTTGTCCCCCTTACTAGGGAAACCCACTTGGGTGCTGAGCTACCATGGGCTACACCCGAGCAGGGGTTTTAGGTTATATCCATGCATGGTCCTTGATTATAGAAACAAGTCTCATAGAAGACCCTTGTGCCTTGATATATTTGGTCCTTGTGGGGCTCCTGTCCTCTCTAGGTCATACTAACTCCCCCTTTTTTGGTTATGAGTCTCATCATCTGCTTTGATATATTGCTAGGTAGAGTGTTTCAGATGCCCTCTGCAGTAGGCTCCTGTCTTCTTAACTTGTTTTCTCCTACTTCCAATATTGATCTTCTTTGTCTTTCTAGATGAGGACTGATCATCTTACTCCTGGTCCTCTTTCTTGTTTATCTCTTTTTGGTGTACAGATTTTAGTATATTTATCCTATCTTATAGGTCTAGTACCCACTTATAAGTGAGTATGTACCATGTGTGTCTTTCTGCTCATGGGATACCTCACTCAGATGATCTTTTCTAGATCCCACCATTTGACTGCAGAATTCATGATTTCTTTGTTGTTGTTTTTTTAATTGCTGAGTAGTAATTGTGTAAAAGTACCACAATTTCTGTATCCATTCCTCCGTTGTTGGACATCTGGGGTGTTTCCAGATTCCGGCTATTACAAATAAAGCTGCTACAAACATGGTTGAGCAAATGTCTTTGTTCTGTACTTGAACATCTTTTGGATATATGCTTAGGAGTGGTATATCTGGATCTTGAGGAAGCAGAATTCCTGATTGTCTGAAAAAGTGCCAGATTGATTTCTGGTTTGGTATGTTTCTCTCATTCAGCTTCTGAGAGTACTTATGTTAAAAGCTCACTTCTCTAACACCTCCATAGAACTGGACTTGGGTAACTGAAGCTGCCTCACTGAAGAGATCTAATTCCTAAGGTAGTCTTATAGCCAGTAACTGATTAGGGAAGAGGCATAAACATCTATATATTTGTATCAAGGAGAAAGCTATTCTTTTGAGCAATTTACATACAAAGAGTTAAATTTCAGCCTAAATCACACTTTACATACATCCTTTTCTTGTTTTCATCATTCCCTGACAGAATTACCTTAACAGAGAACATTTTCCTACTAAATCACTTATATAAAGTATCTTCCTGAATAAAATTGTATATTTAAACTAATTAAAAATTGATGTAAGAAATTTAAAAAGACACAAGTAACTGTCTTTTTCATGTTAATTAATTAGGAGAATTAACATTTTTAAAATGTCTGTAATATATGTAATGGCTACTTTTGTCCACCAACTAGATGGGATTTAGAAAAAAAAAATTCTTCATAATAATTTTCTGGACATGTCTGGGAGTGATTTTTCTAGATTATATTAATAAATGTGAGACTTTCCCCACCCCATACCTACTCCTGAACTTCATAAAAAGGAGAAAATGAGCCAAACACAAACATTTTCCAATTAAAAAATAATCTAGGGTTGGGATGCAGTTATTCAGTATAACCAGATTCTTCACATTTCTAATTCCATGCCTCTACACCATTATGGACTATACCCTGAAACACTGAGCCATAATAAGTCCTCATTAGTTATGATAGTTTTGTTGGGTGTTCTTCATAGAAATATGATGACAGGTAGGTAATGCACTACTTAAAGCAATCTACAGATGAAATGTAATTTCTACAAGAGTTCCAATGTCATTTTCAAAGGAATAAGAAAGTGATTCTAATGTCATATGGAACTATCAAATCACCAAATAGCCAAAACAACCCTGAACAAAAGGATCAGAGATAAAGCTATTATAGTCCTTGATTTTAAAGTATGAAAAAAGTCATTATTGGCACACACCTTTAATCCAACACTCAGAAACAGAGGCAGGTAGATCTCTGAGTTTGGTTGGCCTGCCTGTCTACAGAGTGAGTGCCAGGACAGTCAGGGCTATAAAGAAAAAACCTGATTTGGAAAACAGAACAAAACAAAATATGATAAAATATAGGCATTCCCAGCAAAGGGACATTAGGACTCACGGTCTGAAGCCACTTCCACTGACATGACTATGGAAGCAGTCATACTAAGAGTACATGACCTGATATTGCAAAGTCTGCCCAGGGACAAACAACAAATGACAGGCTCAGAGATGGTGTGGAAAAACTTGATTGTTCACACAAAGCTATTTAACGTGCTGTGCTGTCCCTTCCAGAAATAAACCAGTCTGCATCAACTCGCCCTTGCATTGTATTTACCTGACTCCCAGTGTCTGTGTAGTGACCCTGGCACCTTTCTCTTTCTCTGCTTGGATTCACTGGCCTTACACACCAGCTGAATCCTTGGGAGGAGGACCAACAATAAAATATACAGCAACCAAAATGCCGTGATACTAGTAGTAAAACAAATTTATGGATAAATGGAACATTAGAGAGGAGATATAATTCTACATATTTGAGGACAACTGATTTCACAAAAATCCCGAACAAACACTCTGCACCCTGAAAAAAAAAATCTTTTCCGTAATTGGTGTTGGAAAAATTGGATATTCAGTTGCTCAAGTAGTGGAGTTCTTTATTTCACACCATACACAACAATACATTTTAAAAGCAAGCCTGCTTTTCTACAGTGTTGACTTGTCTTCTTGATATGTTGGTGTGGTAGTAACACCAATATTATGGGCATAACCAAGAACAATATGATTGGATTTAAGACCCACTTCATGAGATCAAGCATAGACGTGACATTTCTCAGTTGACCAAGAACCTAAGACTAGATATGCCATGGGTCTAGGGTGAAAGCAACGACTCCTATTCTGCTAAAGGAACATAGCAAAAAATTAGGGTTTTGCTCAGCCATTATCACAGATGCTTCCTCCCACAGTAGATGAAAACAGATGCAGAGAAATACAAATGTGCATACAGTGAGAGACCTTAGGATTTTCTGTCCTAAGTGGAAATTTTTCATCAAATCCTTTTATTTAGGGTTCGGGAACTGTGCAGAAGAGGAAGCAGAAATATTGTAATAGCCAGGGGGAATGGATGACAACCAAGGAAAATGTGTCTTCCAGAAATAATAGGACTGAAGAAAATATCAACTCACAGACATTGTGGCAGCATCATTAGGTCCTTCACAGGTCCAAGGCAGATGAGCTCCCTGTTCTGAAAGAGGGAAATGGACACAAGCTACTACCTCCAATCAAAAAGCTATCTCCAATTGACATCCATTTATAAAAAAAAGTTATAAATATATATATATATACTCAGTATCACTGAGTATATTTATCACACTGCCATCCCCAGCAGGGTCAAAGAAATAAAAATAAAAAAACAAACTCAATGGTATTTTTGTAGAATGTTCCTGTCTCATATTGCTTTGTTTGGGAATTTCTTGTCTTACTGATCTCTTGCATGTATAAATGTATAATATGGTTCCTAATTTTCTGTTTTCATGGTTATTGTGTATATATTTTTGTGTGTGTGTGTGTGTGTGTGTGTGTATCTTTGTATGTGTATGTTTCTTGTGTTTTTTCTTTTTATTTTTTGGGGTATTATTTTTTAAAGAGAAAGTGGAAGCATAATGTTGGTTGGATGGAAAAACAAGGAGGATCTGGGAGGAGATAAGGGAGAGGATAGCATGACCAGAATATGTTACATGTAAACATGTATTTTTAATAAAATATCAATAAACTTAAAATAATTAAATATTCCCCTCTAATGCCAGAAATTGTAAAACAACTGGAAAAAAAAAGCAGACAAAAATATACATTACATTAGTCTGGATAATGAAATTTTTAGATGAACCCAAAAGCACAACCAACAAAAACAATGTCAGACAAAGTAGAGAAGAGCAAATTAAAAGGACATTACATGGAAAGAAAGCAACAACAACAACAACAAAAAGACAATCAAAACATAGGCAGAAAGTATTTATAGACCATGCTTCATAAATGGGACAAATACATTAAATCTCCAGGAAATGAAAATAATTTTGTAGCAAATAACCTATTTTTTTCATGGATGAGTCATTTATCTTAGAAGGTACAAATGGTCAGCAGACATGAAAACATGCTTCATAGAACTAATCATAAAATATATGTGAATCAAAAACTTTGAGACATTTACTCATAGGGTTTAGAACAATTATTATTTAAATGATAAATTTTGGTTTATTTGGAGGAAAAAGAACACTTCTATACTAATGGTGGTAATGTAAATTATGATGACTGTTAAGCAGAAACAGTATGGATGGTATCTGCAAAACTAAAAAACACAAGTACCACATTATCTTGCAATTCCACTGCTGGAGGCATATATAGAGATTAAATCGGCATGACAAAAAGATGTCAGCATTTTTTTTTTTGTTTATTGTTGTATTAATTACAGAAGCGAAGCTATGTATTAATTCCTGGTACCAATGAATAAGTGAATGCATGATGAAAATATGTATGTACATGTATATGTATGTATATATACACAGCGTATAACTCTTTGGCCTATAAAGAAAGGGATTTTTGGCATTTGCAACTACATAGAGAAATAAGCAGATATTTATTCAAGATGAAATAAGACAGATACAGAAGACAAATATCCTCTGATAACATACATAAAATCTAAAAATGATCAATTCACAGTTACAAATGATGGAATGGTGGTAATTAGGAACTAGTGGGTGGGATAAGATTAGAGTGATGGGACTAAGAATAAAGAAATAAATTAAAGGGATCTATTGTATAGCATGGTTATAAAGTTAAAGAACTATGTTATATTTTTGAAAATTGGTGAGATGTTAAATATTCTTAGCACAAAAATAAATCTATGAGATAATGTATGTTGATTAATTCAATTTAACCATTCTATAATATATACATATTTTTAAAAAGCATGTTTTTCATTATATATATTCAATTAAAAACTAAGCTTAAGGGTATGAAAATTGCTAAGTTGGTAATGTACTTGCCTTTCAAGCACAGAGACCTGAGTTTGATACTGAAAGCAAACATGGTGATTCATACTTATCATTCCAGCACTAAGAAGGAAGAGACAAGCAGATCACTGAGGTTTGCTGGCGAACCAACCTAGTTTAGTTGATGAACTCCAAGTCAGAAAGAGAGTATGCCCCAAAAATCAAGGTGGAAAACTCCTGGGAAATGACATCTAAGATTTGCTTTGGCTTCTACACCTGCAGGCATGCAAACACATATGTATATGTGCACACATATATACATGTGCACACACATACCCCTACACTTGCATGCATATATACATCGGTATACTTACATACATACACACAACATTAGGTAATAAAAGAATTTCTATGGTGAATCAACCCTTAATACAGCATCCAAAAAAAGAATATATGATATCTTCTTTAGTTGATATATTTGGGTATTTAGATGGTAGTTAAATATGGCTCAACTTCTTAGAGATTAGTATAGAAAACCCTACGTCCAGAATCATGAGATGATATGTACTTGCCATAATTCCATGTGGTAATTCAATAAACAGGAGACTATGCTACAAATGTTATCATGTAATCACTATGTGTAAAATAGCAGAACAGGGAGGGGAAAAAGATAAGCTACAGCATAGACAAAACTGTGGGTAGAAAAGAAGCTCTTCTTTCTGTAACTTTTTTTTATTCAGTTGGTTTCTTTTGCTTTCATCCAGCATCAAAACTGCCTTTATCTGTTTTATATTGATCTTTTTCTGTTTTATGTTGTAAGATGAAAGTGCTTATGTGCAGATAATTTATTTTAACATTTATTTATTTTACATTTTTAGAAGCTGGGAAATCATGGAATGGAATTGGTTCGGCACTGTTGAAGGAGTTCTTGGAGGTATTATAACAACTAAGTGTGGTAGACTGAAATTTCCTCAATTTATAATGCCATAATTCCCTTCATGGATGCCCACTGTCATGAACTCAATTTCATCTAAACTACTTACTTCTAAATATCATTAACATATAAAATTAAGGATTCAATATTTTAATATATTTTATTAACTTCTACAGATTTTAATGTATGTGTATATATATGTTAAACATATTTTAATTAATTATTTTTATTTTTTTTTTCTTACAGTTCATTCACTTAGTATCCCTCCTGTACCTCCCTCTCTCCTCCCCTCCCAATCCCAACCTCCCTCTTCCCCACCTGTGTCCCTCTCCTTGTCCACTGAAAAAGGAGGTCCTCTTCCCCTTTCCTCTGATCCTAGTCTATCAGGTCTCATCAGGAGTGGATACATTGTCTTCTTCTGTGGCCTGGTAAGGCTGCTACCCCCTCAGGAAGAGGTGATCAAGAAGCAGGCCAATCAGTTCATATCAGAGACAGTCCCTGTCTGCATTACTATGGAGGCCACTTGGATACTGAACTGCCATAAGCTTCCTCTGTGCAGGGGTTCCAAGCCATCTCCATGAGTGGTCCTTGGCTGGAGCATCAGTTTTAGAAATGACCCCTGTGCCCAGACTTTTTGGATCTGTTGCTCTTCTTATGGAGCTCCTGTCCTCTGATGCTCAAGTATACAACAAGGACATCTGTTCAACTATGTTTGTAGCAGCTTTTTTTGTAATAGCAGAAGCTGGAAACAACCCAGATGCCCCTAAGTTGAAGAATGGATAAAGAAATTGTGGTACATCTACACAATGGAATATTACTCAGCAATAAAAACAAGAAAATCATGAAATTTGCAGCAAATGGTTGGAACTGGAAAAGATCATCTTGAGTGAGGTATCCCAGAAGCAGAAAGACACACAGGATATACACTCACTCATACGTGGATACTAGACATACAATATAGGATAAACCTACTAAAATCTGTACACCTAAGGGAACTAATCAAGAAGAAGGACTCTGGCTAAGATGCTCAATCCCTATTCAGAAAGGCAAAGAGGATGGACATCAGAGGAGGGAGAAAACAGGAAACAGGACAGGAGCCTACCACAGAGGGCCTCTGAAAGGCTCTATCCTGAAGGTTATTGAGGCAGATGCTGAGACTCATAGCCAAACTTTGAACAGAATACAGGCAATCTTATATGTTATATTTTGAGCATATTATCCTCTTCTGCTCCCCACCACTCCTCTTGGATTTACCACTCTACCTCATCTCTGAACTTCATCTACATTTTTGTTATAGACCACTTAGCCTAATTTGTAATGCCCATATACAAATAGGTGTGGAACCATTCACTATAAAATATATCAGGAGCCACACTCTCAAAAAAACCTGATTCTTTTTCCCCTACTGGCCATCAACTTTAAATAGATCTTCAGCTAATAGTAGGGGTTCAAGAGTTTTTCTGCTTTATAGCCTAGAATACTAATCAACTTCATATTTATGAAGATCTTTCACAGAAAACCAAAACTTCTATGAGTTCATGATGACAGCACTACTGTCATGTCAGAAGATCCGCTATCTCACTGAATCTGATGCTCATAATATGCCCACCCATATTCTGTGATTTTCTTAGAATCTTCACAGGAGGAACTATGATAACAGGTTTTGAATTTATATCTAAACACACTACCTACACTCTACACATTGACCAGTCATTAGTCTCCATGTAAACCTCCTTCTACTTTAAAAAGAAGCTTCTCTAATGAGGACTCAGGAGTCCACTAATTAATGGGTATAGAGACACATGTTTGGAAGGTGGTTTGACACTACATACACTTAGCTGAACAATACTAGTATGTTCATCTCTAGGTCCTATGAGACTCCCATACATGAACTCCTGATCATATTCATATTAACAGGCATACATTTTCTCTTTAGGAGTGGGTTTTAAATCTAATTGCAAAGCAGTTTGCTATCACCATAGCAATAGTGTCACTATTGCATCCATGAGTATGTCTTGCTTAAGCAGTAATTGTTTTAACCCATAGGACTCTCAGATTAATAATATTGTTGAAGGGTATTCTCTTCCATAGGTCTGCATAGCACCTTTGAGTACTATAAAATCTAACTAGCTTGGAGGAAGCAATAGGGTCTGTGCTATGTAGTTTTATGTCAAGTTGGTACAAGTTGGTACAAAAGAGGAGAAACCTCATTTGAGAAAATACATCCATAAAACTGGACTGTAGGCAAGCTTGTAGGATATTTATTAATTAGTGATTGATGTGGGAGGGTCCAGTCCATTGTTGGTGGAGCCACTCCTTGGTTGGTGGTCCTAAGTTCTATAAGAGAGCAAGCTGAGTAACACCCCTCTATTGTTTCTGCATCAACTTTCCCCCCCAGTTTCCTCCCCTGTTTGAGTTCCTGTACTAATTTTATTCAATGATGAGCACTGAAGTAGAAGTGTAAGCCCGATGAAACCTTTCCAACCCAAGTTACTTTTCGCCATATTTTATCACAGCGGTATAACCCTAAGATAGGCTCTTGCCATCAAGTTCTCGTGATGCAAATAAGGTCAATGTTAACAGCTTGTATTGGTTGAAGGGCCTCTTGTATCTCATTTTACAGGGGAAAACTGATGTTCAGTACTATAAAAGAGAAATTTTTTAAAGGAACTAGTACCTTTAAACAGATTGATACAATTTTGTTGAGTGGGTTGAAAAGTACATAAAAAGAGTCATTCTATCTTCCAACTCTGGTTCTTAGAATTTTTTTAAATTTTTTTTATTTTATTAATTACACTTTATTCATTTTGTATCCTCCCATAAGCCCCTCCCTCCTCCCCTCCCGATCCCACACTCCCTCCCCTTTCTGTATGCATGCCATTCCCCAAGTCCACTGATAGGGGAGGTCCTCCTCTCTTTTCTGATCTTAGTCTATCAGTTCTCATCAAAAATGGTTGCATTGTCCTCTACCGTGGCCTGGTACTGCTGCTCCCCCATCAAGGGGAGGTGATCAACGAGCAGGCCAATCAGATTATGTCAGAGGCAGTCCCTCTTTCCATTACTATGTAACCCACTTGGACACTGAATAGTCCTTGGTTGGAGTATGAGTCTCTGGGAAGTTCCCTTTGTTCAAATTATCTTGTTCTGTTGCTATGCTTGTGGAGTTCCCATCCCCTCCAGCTCTTACTATTTCCGACTTCTTACATAAAATTCCATTCACTCTGCCCATCAGTTGGCCATCAGGCTCAGAATCTGCTTTGACAGTCTATACAGCAGAGGCTTTCAGAGGCCTTCTGTGGCCGGTTCCAAGGTTGTTTCCTGTTTTCTTCTGGCTTTCAGAGGCCCTCTGTAGCAGGTTCCGAGGTTGTTTCCTATTTTCTTTTTCTTCTGATGTCCATCCTCTTTGCCTTTCAGGATGGGGATTGAACATTTTAGTTAGGGTCCTCTCTTTTGCTTAGTTTGTTTAGATGTACAGATTTTAGTGGGTTTATTCTATGTTGTATGTTTATATGAGTGAGTATATACCATGCGTGTCTTTTTGCTTCTGGGACAACTCACTCAGGATGATCCTTTCCAGGTCCCACCATTTACCTGCAAATTTCATGATTTCCTTATTTTTCATTGCTGAGTAATACTCCATTGTATAGATGTTCCACAGTATCTGCATCCATTCTTCAGTTGAGGGGCTTCTGGGTTGTTTCCAGCTTCTGGCTATTACAAATAAAGCTGCTACAAACATGGTTGAGCAAACGTCCTTATTGTGTATTTGAGCCTCTTTTGGGTATATGCCTAGGAGTGGTATGGCTGGATCTTGAGGAAGCGCTATTCCTAGTTGTCTGAGAAAGCGCCAGATTGATTTCCAGAGTGGTTGTACAAGTTTACATTCCCACCAGCAGTGGAGAAGGGTTCCCCTTTCTCCACAACCTCTCCAGCATGTGTTGTCCCTTGAGTTTTTCATCTTGGCCATTCTGATGGGTGTAAGGTGAAATATCAGGGTTGTTTTGATTTGCATTTCCCTAATGGCTAATGAGGTTGAGCATTTCTTTAAGTGCTTCTCTGCCATTCGATATTCCTCTACAGAGAATTCTCTCTTTAGCTATGTTCCCCATTTTTTAAGTGGATTACTTGGTTTGTTGCTTTTCAGCTTGTTTAGTTCTATATATATATTGGATATGAGTCCTCTGTCAGATAAAGGGTTGGTGATGATTCTTTCCCAATCTGTAGGCAGTCGCTTTGTTTTGATGACAGTGTTTTTTGCTTTACAGTAGCTTTTCAGTTTCATGAGGTCCCATTTATTGATTCTTGCTCTCAGAGCCTGTGCTGTTGGTGTTCTGTTCAGGAAGTTTTCTCCTGTGCCAATGAGTTCTAGGGTATTCCCCACTTTTTTTTCTAGCTGATTTAATGTGTCTGGTTTTATGTTGAGGTCTTTGATCCAATTGGACTTCAGTTTTGTGCAGGGTGATAAGTATGGATCTATTTGCATTTTTCTACATGTAGGCATCCAGTTGGACCAGCACCATTTGTTGAAGATGCTATCTTTTTTCCTGTGTATGGTTTTGGCCTCTTTGTAAAAAATCAGGTGTCCGTAAGTGTGTGGGTTTATTTCTGGGTCTTCTGTTCTATTCCATTGATCCACCACTCTGTTTCTATGCCAGTACCATGCAGTTTTTATAACTGTTGCTCTATAGTACAGCTTGAGATCAGGGATGGAGATACCTCCAGAAGATCTTTTATTGTAGAGGATTGTTTTAGCAATTCTGGGTTTCTTGTTATTCCATATTAAGTTGAGAATTTTTCTTTCCAGGTCTGTAAAGAATTGTGTTGGCAATTTGATGGGAATTGCATTAAATCTGTATATTGCTTTTGGTAAGATGACCATTTTTACTATGTTAATCCTGCCAAGCCATGAGCATGGGAGATGTTTCCATATTCTCATATCTTCCTCTAATTCTTTCTTCATAGACTTGAAATTTTTTTCATACAAGTCTTTGACTTGCTTGGTTAGGGTTACACCAAGGTACATTATGTCATTTGTGGCTATTGTGAATGGTGTTGTTTCTCTAATTTCTTTCTTAGCCTTTTTGTCTTTTGTATACAAGAGTGCTACTGATTTTTTTGAGTTAATTTTGTATCCGGCCACTTTGCTGAAGGTGTTTATCAGATGTAGGAGTTCCCTGGTAAATTTTTTGGGGTCACTCATGTATATTATCATATCATCTGCAAATAGTGATAATTTGACTTCTTCCTTTCCCATCTGTATCTCCTTGATCTCCTTCAACTGTCTTATTGCTCTAGCAAGGACTTCCAGCACTATGTTGAAGAGATATGGAGAGAGTGGGCAGCCTTGTCTTGTCCCTGATTTCAGTGGGATTGCTTTAATTTTCTCTCCATTTAGTTAGATGTTGGCTATAGTCTTGCTGTAAATCGCCTTTACTATGTTTAGATATGTGCCTTGTATCCCTGATCTCTCCAGTACTTTAAACATGAATGGATGTTGGATTTTGTCAAATGCTTTTTCAGCATCTAGGGAGATTATCATGTGTTTTTTTTTTTTCAGTTTGTTAATATGGTGGATCACATTGATGGATTTCTGTATATTGAACCACCAGTGCATACCTGGGATGAAGCCTACTTGGTCATAGTGGATAATATCTTTGATGTGTTCTTGGATTCGGTTTGCAAGTATTTTGTTAAGTATTTTTGCATCAATGTTCATAAGGGAGATTGGCCTGAAATTCTCTTTCTTTGTTGAGTCTTTGTGAGGTTTAAGTATCAAGGTGACTGTGGCTTCATAGAATGAATTTGGTAATGTGCCTTCTGTTTCTATTTTGTGGAAGAGTTTGAAGAGAATTGGAGTTAGCTCTTCTTTGAAGGTCTGATAGAATTCTGCACTGAAGCCATCTGGTCCTGGGCTTTTTTTGGATGGGAGACTTTTGATGACTGCTTCTATTTCTTTGGGGGATATAGGACTATTTGATTGATTTACTTGGTTCTGATTCAGCTTTGTTAAGTCAAATCGATCAAGAAAATTGTCCATTTCATTTAGATTTTCAAATTTAATGGCATATAGACTTTTGAAGTAAGTCCTAATGATTGTTTGGATTTCCTCAGTGTCTCTAGTTATGTCCCCCTTTTCATTTCTGATTTTGTTGATTTGGGTGGTGTCTCTCTGCCTTTTAGTTAGCTTGGCTAAAGGTTTGTCATTCTTGTTGATTTTCTCAAAGAACCAGCTCTTGGTTTCATTGATTCTTTGAATTGTTATTTGTTTCTAATTGATTGATTTCAGCCCTGAGTTTGATTATTTCCAGCCATCTACTCCTTTTTTGGTGTGTCTGCTTCTCCTTTTTCTAGGGTTTTTAAGTGGGCATTAAGTTGCTTGAATGAGCTGTCTCGAATTTCTTCTTGAAGGCACTTAGTGCTATGAACTTTCCTCTTAGCACTGTTTTCATTGTGTACCACAAGTTTGGGTATGTTGTGTCTTCATTTTCATTGAGTTCTAGGAAGACTTTAATTTCTTTCTATATTTCTTCCCTGACACAGCTGTCATTTAGTAACAAGTTGTTCAGTTTCCATGTGTGTGTAGGCTTTTTACTATTTCTGTTGTTGTTGAAGTCCAGCTTTATTCCATGGTGATCAGACATGATACAAAGGATTATTTCAGTCTTCTTGTATCTGTTGAGGCTTGATTTGTGACCAACTATATGGTCTATTTTGGAGAGGTTCCATGAGGTGCTGAGAAGAAGATAAATTCTTTTGTGTTTGGGTGTAAAGTTCTGTAAATGTCCGTGAGGTCCATTTGATTCATGACCTCTGTCAGAGATATTGTTTCTTTGTTTAATTTCTGTTTTATTGACCTGTCCTTTGTTGAGAGTGGGGTGTTGAAGTCTCCCACTATTAATGTGTGGGGATCTATATGTGGTTTAAAGTTTATCAATGTTTCTTTTACAAATGTGGGTGCTCTTGTATTTGGGGCATGGATGTTCAGGATTGTGATGTCTTCCTGGTGGAATTTTCCCTTGATGAGTATGAAGTGTCCTTCCCCATCTCTTTTGATTAATTTTGGTTGAAAGTCTATTTTATCAGATATTAGAATGGCTACTCCTGCTTGTTTCTTGGGTCCGTTTGCTTGGAAAGTCGTCTTCTAACCTTTTACCCTCAGGTAATGTCTATCTTTGTGTCTTATGTGTGTTTCTAGTATGCAACAGATTGCTGGGTTTGTTTATGTATCCACTCTGTTAATCTGTGTCTTTTTACTGGAGAGTTGAGTCCATTGATGTTGAGAGAGATTAATAACCAGTGGCTGTTAGATCCTTTGATTTTGATGTTGGCTGTGTTCATAAGGTTGTGTGCTTGGTTGTTTTTTGTTTTAGTGTAGTAAGGTTAATTATTTCCTATATTTTCTTGACAGAAGCTAATTTTCTTGGGTTGTGTTTTCCCTTCCAGTGTCTTCTGGAATGCTGGGTTTGTGTGTAGGTATTGTTGAAATTTGTTTTTGGCATTGAATATCTTGTTTTCTCCCCCTATGAGGACTGAGAGTTTTGCACGGTATAGTAGCCTGGGCTGACATCTGTGTTCTCTTAGGTTCTGCATGATATCTGTCCAGGCCCTTCTGGCTTTCATAGTTTCTGTTGAAAAGTCAGGTGTGATTCTAATGGGTTTGCCATTATATGTTACTTTGCCTTTTTCCCTTGCAGCTTTTAGTATTTTTTCTTTGTTCTGTACACTTACTGTTTTGATTATTATTTGGCGGGAGGATTTTCTTTTCTGGTCAAATTTGTTGGGTGTTCTGTAGGCCTCATGTATCCTTATTGGCTTCTCCTTTAACTTGGGGAAATTTTCTTCAATGATTTTGTTGAAAATATTTTCTGGGCCTTGGAGAAGGAAGTCTTCTTTTCCCTCTATTCCTATTATTCTTAGGTTTTGTCTTTTCATATTGTCTTGGATTTCTTGGACGGTCTGTGTCAGGAATTTTTTGGATTTAACATTTTCTTTGACAGATACATCGATTTCTTCCATTGTATCTTCTACACCTGAGATTCTTTCTTCCATTTCTTGTAGTCTGTTGGTTATGCTTACCTCTGTAGTTCCTGTTTTCTTCCCTAAATTCTTCCTCTCCATTATTTCCTCCATTTGTGTTTTCTTTAATTTTTCCAGTTCTATCTTCAGGTCTTGAGTTGTTTTGTTTACTTCCTTCACCTGTCTGCTTGTATTTTCCTCTTTTTCTTTTAGTTCCTTCAACTCTGTCTCTTTTATTTCTTTCAGTGATTGAATTATTGCTTCTCTGAAGGCCACAAGCTGTTTGGCTGCATCTTCCCGTATTTCTTCATGGATGGCCATAATCTGCTTGTCTTTAACTCCATTTATTTATGGATAGCCATGATCTGTTTGGTTTTATCTTCCTCTAATTCTTCACGTATTTTATTTGATTCCTCTATTATCCTCTTCATCAACATAGATGTAAGGTCATGTTCTTGATTTTCTATTATGGTGCATTGTTCAGGGCTGTTCGCCCCTGGATGGCTGGGTTCTGGAGATGCCATATTTCTCTGTCTTTTGTTGGTTCAGCCTTTACACTGACCTCTACCCATTGGGCTGATTTAGGTGTTGGCTGTTAGTTTCTGTGCTTCCTGGAGTCCTGAGGTAGGGAGTATCCCCTTGGCCGGCAGCTGATTTTTCCTGAAGGAGTCCTTCTCTGCTTTTTGGTTATGGTCACTGTATGGCCAGTGTTTCTTAGGAGTTGCCACTGCTCACCTCAGGTTTATAGCCCTGAGTAGTAGCTGTGGTCTATGTTAGGCAGGGGGGGATCTCCTCTTACCCATAGAATTTCTCAAGACAGCTGCCCCACTGCTGAGTTTCTTGTTATAAATTTAGTGTGCTGCTGCTCACTAAATTTCCATATACAGTCCTCTTGGAGAAACTGCTGATTCCCTAGCTGTGGGGTTTTCTCCCAACAGGGAAACTCAGTCTGTTATCCTGGGGCGCACAGTTCTGTCCCAGAAAGTGGGAGGTGCACTCAGCAAGTCTCTGGGCCAGAGGCTTATTGCTCTGCTCTGGACCTGGAGAATGTGCACCTAGGTTGAGTTGGCGCCTGGGGGCACTGCTCTGGTCTGGAGGCTGGGTGCCTCACTCTGGACCAGAAGCTGTGTGTCTCTGTCTGGGATGGCGGCTTCAGGCACTGCTCTGGTCCAGAGGCTGTGGGTGCAGCCCTCTTGAAGGACCAAGGATTCCCACAGTTTTGACAGTCTAGCTAGGGATAACTGGTTGATCCTTGGCACAGTATCTGAGGGCTGCTGTAATGGCTCTCTGGCTTTTGTAGGTCTGAGGATGCAGCTGTGTGTCCCAGTGCCCTAGGGGAACTCAATAATGGCGGCAGAGCACAGCGCTCCTGCCTGCACTAGAGTCTGCGTGAGTCCAGGAAATGTTTTGGTGCTGGGTGTCCTAAGCATTAGAGCTGCTGACCCCCTCCGCTGGGGGTTTCCTCCTGCCAGAGACACGCAGTCTGGTGCCCTGGTGCCCACATTTCTATCTGAGGTGGTGAATCAGGCGCACAGGCAGGCGCCTGTGTCCCGGCTCTGGGTCCGGACTGGCTCTTGGGGCACCCGCGGAATCCGAGTCTTTTCCAGGGGATGTCTGGGTAACCTGAGGTCCGTCCCAATTGTTTCCTGCTCTGTGGGGTTATCTCTTGACTGGGAAATCTAGTCTATGGTGTTGTGGGCCCACAGTTCAATCTGGGACTGTGACCAGATTGCGCTGGAGGGTAGCTCTGGGCTGGCGACCAAGCGCCTGGTGGAACCAGGATCTCTTCCACGGTTTATCCGGGTGAGTTAAAGCTGATTGAATCCCCCACCGTGGGGTATCCTCTCACCTGTGAAACACAATCACTTGTGTTTTATGGCCGTGAGTTCTGATTGCTGATCACTGTGCCAATCCTGCTGTGTTGCTCCTCAGAATGAGAGTCCTCCCGGAGCCGCCATCTTGCCCCGCCCCCAGAATTTTTTTTTTTTATGATAGAAACAGTAATGTCTGTTGTTCATTGATTGAGATCATATGACATTTCCAATATATGTTAACAAACTAAATTTTCAGTTACATAAATAGTGATTTTTTGTTTTTCATTAGATATTGAACTATTATAACAGAATATTTACTCATATTTCATGAATTCTGCCATAAGATTAGTGACTATCAATGTGTAATGGTCCATCATTTTCCTTCTTTCTCTATAATTGAATTTTTGTGGGTGTTATTACAGTAGCGAAAATAGTATTCATATAGTGTACATGAGAACAGAAAAAGACTATGAACATAATTAAAAATAGGCTTCCCTTTACCAAGTTTATTTTATTTTATTTTCCCTGACAAATGTCCAAAGTATCAATAGTGGATGTCCATGCTAAGCTGCCAACTGAGCCATGTCATCCAGAGAGACCATGCAGACCCCAAGGCACATTGATTGCTTTGGTTGTTTTTTACTAGAAAGAGAGCAAAAATCCTTTGTAGTCACCAAAAATGATAATTTCTGTGGTATGTATTATCTTCTTGTCTATAATAGTTTTACAAGCAAGAATACTTAGAATAATTGATCCCTCTTTCCACCTTGTTATCTGCTTTGTTCTTTGAGTTTCAGGGAAAGGAGCAAGGAAAATGTACCCAAATATTCTGAATTAGTAACTCCTTGAATCAATATCTCTAAAAATCACTGGAGCAGATAACTAGAGTTTTATTTGTAATTGAGGCAAATAAACCACCATTCTAAAGTTCTGCAGTTGTAAACCTAAATACCTTCCCCTTCCCAAAATAGCAACACATATCTCTGCAGTGAGATGGGTACATAGTTCTTCTCATTCTGTGAATCATATAGAAGATCAGTTTAAATGACCTAAAAATATTCTACTTTAGGATTATCAATATGTGGATATGCAAGTAACCTACTCTCATACCTCCTAAAAATCTTTACCACATTGATATACCTTTATTGAATAAATAAGTGAAAAACAAGAGGTTCCAGAGAAAAACATAGATTGATCATATAGACAAGAGATGTTTGATTTCAGTCTTTAAAGGATGCATAATATTAGTGAAGATAAGAGGTAAAATTATCTTTGGGTGAAAATGCTTGTTTGACTATCACACTGCTGCCTATAAATAGAAAAATAAAAGTATAAAAAGTAAAATGCCTGTCCTTCAACTACATTCTATGAAGGGAAGTACTTGTTCTGTCAGGTTATTGAGTGTTTGTGACATGTATTTCTCAAGGTGATTTCAGAGAATGAGTGACCAAGCAATAGGAACATTGGAGACAAATTATCAGCTTTGTGGTTTAATTTTAATTTCTTCTTAGCAAAACAAATGCCATATAACTATCAATGGGGAGAGCCAATATTCACACTCAGGCTGCCTTAAATCCAGAGCGTGAATTTAGATGGTGACACAGTCTTTCCTTGTGGGAATATATAACATGGTATGGGTGAACACTTCTTTCATTTTTTATCAAGGTTCCACCCGGGCTTTACTTAAAGCCTGAAGGATACTTCTCCAAAAGAGGTTCTACTCTATTACCCACCTACTATTGATCCATTATACTTGAAGTATTTGCATCCATTTTTTAGATCTTCCTTGAAATTAAATTTCTGAGAACCAAAATCAACTATATCCTGCTAAGAGTCATTAGAGACCAACTTTTCAGGTTTTGTGTGTAGAAAACAGAAGTCTCAATTGCTTTCATTCTGCTTTTATGCTCTGTAGCCCAGACAATCATGAATCTCATGAAACAAGCCACAGGGCCCCAAGGGATAGCCATTAGTTGTGGAGACTTGAAGCTTTAATATGATTCCATATATCAATGGAAGATGATGAAAATGCCATAAGTTTTTTAAATAGACACTGAAGATTCTTTCTGACTACTCTTTGTACTAAGCTTAGAATGCAACTTCAATACACACAGATTTACTCTGTAAGTGCCTTGAAACCAGCAATGAAATAAATGCAACGTATACACTATAAAAAGACTTGAAGGATGATATATGTTTGTAAGATAACAGGATACAGGGCATTTAAACCCAGTAGAGTCACATTGATCAAACTATTAGAGAAGTTCTTTATTTTATTGTTGTTTTCAGAGTTGGAATCCTATATATATATGATATATAATATATATATATAATATATATATATATTATATAATATATATATATATATATTATATAATATACTAAAAGGAGGTATACAAATTGGGACTTTGTTCCAGATTTGTCATTTATTAGCTGTATGATAATGATGTACTTACTTAACTTTTGAGTGAAATACACAATCTCATTTGTTTTTATTCAGCTTTTCCTTAAAATGTTTATTATGCATGGTCCTTGGTTGGAGAAGCAGTCTTAGAAAAAAAACCTCTGTGTCTAGATATGGTCCTTGTGGTGCTCCTGTCCTCTCCATCTCTTACTAACTCCCCCTTCTTTCATATGATTCCCTGCACTCTGCCCAAGGTTTGGTTATGGGTCTCAGCATCTGCTTTGATACACTGCTAGGTAGAGTCTTTCAGAGGCCCTCTGTGGTAGGTTCTTGTCCTGTTTCTTGTTATCTCCTACTTCCAACGTCCATCCCATTTGTCTTTCTAAGTGAGGGTTGATCATCTTACCCTGGGACCTCCTTCTTGTTAGAACCCCTACTCAGACATAGCCCATGACAGCTCAGTATCCAACTGGGTTTCCCTAGTAAGGGGAACAGAGACTGTCTCTGACATGAACTCATTGGTGGGCTCTTTGATCTCCCTCCCCCGAGGGAGGAGCAGCCTTGCTAGGCCACAGAGGAGGACATTGCAACCAGTCCTGATGAGACCTGATAAACTAGTGTCAGATGGAAGGGGAGGAGCACCTACCCTATCAGTGGACTTAGAGAGGGGCAAGGAGGAGATGAGGGAGGGTGGGATTGGGAGGGAATGAAGGAAGGGGCTACAGCTGGGATACAAATAAACTGTAATTAATATAAAAAATAAAAATAAAAAAACTATAGAAAGGTGAAAACATTTTTAAAAATGTTTATTATTCAACTTCCTTAAAGTAAAACCCACAAATTTGTGTATGTTCTAGATATAAATGATGATTTTATTTTTAAATTTGTTATTATGATTAGTATTTATTTTGAGAAAGAGTCTCTCTAGTCTTAAAGATGTTCTCAAATTCATGATCCTCTTACTTGCCTCCAGTGTTAGAACAATAGGCTTGTATCAGCATGCTTACTCCTAAAATGCAAAATTATCATAGTCAAAGTTAACAATTTTTTTCTGTGTATTATTACTTTAGATTTAAACACTTGGCCAATGTGAAATAGACAACATGATATTATTAACTATATCCACAGTTCTATACATTAGGTTTACAGAATTTATTTTTTTATAATTACATGTTTTTAACATATTGACGAATATCACCTCATGTGTCATATCACTGAATCTATACTCTCCCTTATAACTCTTTTACATTCTACATATAACCAAGACTATGTGGTACAAGTCTCTCAGTAACTGACTGGCTAGTCTTTATTACATACTTTTTAGAAGTCATAAGCTATCCTTTTACCAAGGCATTTGACATTCATGGTAACCCATGCACTAAAAATTATTGCCCTGATTTCATAGACAACACATCTCAACATCAAAATAGAAGTCATAAATATTCTAGTATTGTGATCCCATACTTCTATTGTATTCAGCACTTTTCTCATTGCTCTATCAAAGAAACAACTTCAGGAGCAAAGATTTCAAAGGGTCACAGCTCATCATGGAATGTAAGGTAATTAGCAGTATAACATTTGATAGTGGTGGGAATATGCAGCAGCAGGTAGGTTTTCATGTGGCCATTTATTAGGAAGCATAGATCATGAATGAAACCAGGAGTGGGTATTACCTTAAAGGACCACTCCAAGTAACCTACTTCAGCTAGGCAGGCTTTATTCCCTGTCAGTTTCACAATCTTTTAACTAGCTCTGCAGACTGGAGCTGAAAAATCAAAACATGGGGAGACATTTCAGAATCAGACCATAACATTCTGCTCCTATTTAGTAAATGTCCATGGCAAATGTTATCACAGTGTAAAATGCTTTCAATCCAACATCAGAAGTTCTAAGAGTCTTAACAAAGCTAACACTACAAATATCCAAAGTTCAAAATCTTTTATGAATCTCAAGGCCATCATTCAGCTATGAGGCCTGGAAAAAACACAAGAAGAATACCACATACTTCTGAGACACAGGTGCAAAGGACAACCATTCACATTCCAAGTGAGAAGAATGAATGATAACAAGAAAAGACTGAAAAGAAAGAAGATTAAAACGAAGGAGCATAAATACTAAATACTTTAGCAAGTGACTAGCATCTAGAGGAAGTTGTGGCTTGAATATTCTTACCCTCATGAAATTTATGTTTGTAGTAATGTTATCTCTGTCTTAAGATGGTTCTACTGTGTGCTTAAAGCTTTTCTTGGCAGAAATCAACATTACAAGGTTCTGCATGAAAAAGTATACTTCACCTTAATAGAATTATGCAGAAATGATGACCTTGACACACAATGCCTGATTTATTTTTTATTTTTACCTTGGTGTAAGCTAGGGTCAGATGGAAGGGGAGGAGGACCTCCCCTATCATTGGACTGGGGAAGGAGCAGAGGAGAAGAGGTAGAGAGGGTGGTATTGGAAAGGGATGAGGAGGGGGAAATAGCTGGGATACAATGTGAATAAACTGTAATTAATAAAAATAAACTAAAACAAAAGAAAAAAATATTGTTTCTATTTTCATCCATTTACCTGAAAATTTTATAATTTTACATTTCTTTACAGCTAAACAACATTTCATTGTGTATAAGCACTACACTTTCACTAATCAATTGTCAGATGAAGGACATTTATGTTGTTGTCAGTTCCTAGATATCATGAATTGAACAGCAATAAACATGGCTAAGCAAGTATCTGTAGAGTAGGATGTCCAGCCCTTAGGGCATAACAGATAGGTAACATGATAATTTTTTTAAATTAAATTTTTATTTTTTTATATTAATTACAGTTTATACACTCTGTATCCAAGCTGTATTCTCCTCCCCTCCCAATCCCACTCTCCCTCCTTCACCTCTTCCTATGCCCCTCTCCAAGTCCACTGATAGGGGAGGACCTCATCCCCTTCCATCTGAACTTAGCTTATCAGGTCTCATCAGAACTGGCTGTATTGTCCTTCTTTGTGGCCTAACAAAGCTACACCCCCATTCCGGAGAGGCATGGGGGTACAGAATTCATCTTAGAGACAGTCCCTGTTCCCTTACTAGGACACCCACTTGGATACTGAGCTGCCTTAGATACATGAATGGTCCTTGGTTGGAGTATCAGTCTCAGAAAAGACCCTTGGGCCAGATATTTCGGTTCTGTTGCTATTCTTGTGGAGCTTCTGTCCTCTCCAGGTCTTACTATCTCCCCCTTCTTTCCTAAGAGTCCCTGCACTCTGCCCAAAGTTTGTTTATGAGTCTCAGTATCTGTTTTGATACACTGCTGGGTAGAATCTTTCAGAGGCCCTCTGTGGTAAGCTCCTGTCCTGTTTCCTGTTTTCTCCTTTTTCCAAAGGCCATCCCCTTTGCCTTTCTGAGTGAGGATTGATCATCTTACCCAGGGTCCACCTTCTAGCTCACCTTCTTTAGGTGTACAGGCTTTTGTAGGTTTATTATATATTAAATGTCTAGTATCCAGTTATAAATATGTATATACCATGCATGTCTTTCTGTTTCTGGGATACCTCACTCTGGATGATCTTTTCTGCATCCCACGATTTGCCTGCAAATTTTATGATTTCCTTGTTTTTAATTGCTGAGTAGCATTTCATTGTGTACCACAATTTCTGTATCCATTCCTCAACTGAGAGACATCTGAGTTGTTTCCAGCTTCTGGCAAATACAAATAAAGCTGCTATGAACATGGTTGAACTAATGTCCTTATTGTGTACCTGAGCATATTTTGGATATATGCCTAGGAGTGGTATAACTGGATCTTGAGGAAGCGCTATCTCTAATTGTCTGAGAAAGCACCAGATTGGTTGTACTAGTTTACATTTCTACCAGCAATGGAGGAGGGTTCCACTTTCTCCTCATCCTCTCCAGCATGTATTGTGACTTGTGTTTTTCATCTTAGCAATTCTGATGGGTATATGGTGAAATCTCAGGATCATTTTGATTTGCGTCTCCCTGATGATTAAAGATGTTGAATATTTCTTTAAATGTTTCTCTGCCGTTCTATATTCCTCTACAGGGAATTCTCTGTTTAGCTCTCTACCTTATTTTTTAATTGGATTACTTGATTTGTTGCCTTTTAACTTATTTAGTTCTTTATTTATTCTAGATATTAGCCCTGTGTCAGATATAGGGTTGATGAAGATCCTTTCCCAGTCTGTATGCTGTCGTTTTGTTCTGACAACAGTGACTTTTGCTTTACAGAAGCTTTTCAGTTTCATGAGGTCCCATTTATTGATTGTTGATCATAGAGCCTGTGCTGTTCATACTCTGTTCAGGAAGTTGTCACTTATACCAATGAGTTCTAGGCTCTTCCCCTCTTTTTCTTCTAACTGATTTAGTTTGTCTAGTTTTATGTTGAGGTCTTTGATCCACTTGGACTTTAGTTTCATACATTGTGATAAATATTTATCTATTTGTAATTTTCTACATGTACACATCCAGTTAGACCAGCACAATTTGTCGTAGATGCTGTCTTTTTTCAAGTGTACGGTTTTAGCTTCCGTGATAAAAATCAAGTATCCATAGGTGTGTGGGATTATTTCTGTGTGTTCTATTCAATTCTGTTTCTATGCCAGTTCCATGTAGTTTGTTTTTATTACCATTGATTTGTAGTATAGCTTGAAATCAGGGCTGGAGATACCTCTAGATGATTGGTTGTTGTACAAGATTGTTTTTAGCAATTCTGGTTCTTGGTTTTGTTTTGTTTTGTTTTGTTTTTCGACATGAAGTTGAGACTTTTTTTTTTTTCATTTCTATAAAGAATTGTGTTGGCATTTTGATGGGAATTGCACTGAATCTGTAGATTGCTTTTGGCAAGATGGCCATTTTCACTATGTTAATCTTACTGATCTATGATCCTGGGAGATCTTTCCAACTTCTGATATCTTCTTCAATTTCTTTATTCAGAGACTTGAAGATTTTTTCAACCAGGTCTTTCACTTGCTTGGTTAGAGTCACACCAAAATGCTTTATGGTATTAGTGGTTATTGTGAGGGGTGTTGTTTTCCTAATTTCTTTCTCGGCCTTTTTGTCTTTCATATAGGAGGGCTCCTGATATTTTGAGTTAGTTTTGTATCCAGCCACTTTGCTGAAGGTGTTTATCAGCTGAAGGAGTTGTCTGGTTGAATTTTTAGGGTTGCTCATATAGAGTATCATATCATCTGCAAATAGTAATATTTTGACTTCTTGCTTTCAGATTTGAATACCCATGATCTCCTTTAGTTTTCTTATTGCTCTAGCTAGGACTTCAAGTATTATGTTGAAGAGACAAGGAGAGAATGGGTTGCCTTGCCTTGTCCCTGATTTCTGTGGAATTGATTTAAGTTTCTCTCCCTGTAGTTTGATGTTGGATATAGGCTTGCTGTATATTTTATTTACTGTGTTTAAGTATGTGCCTTGTATCCCCGATCTCTCCAAGACTTTAAAAATGAATGGGTGTTGGATTTTGTCAAATGCTTTTTGGCATCTAAGGAGGTAATCATGTGGTTTTTCTTCTTCAGTTTGTTTATATGATGGATTACATTGATGGATTTCTGTATATTGAATTACCCCTGCATGCCTGCGATTAAGCCTACTTGGTCATGTTGGATGATATCTTTTATATGTTTTTGAATTCGGTTTGCCAGTATTTTATTGAGTATTTTTGTATCAATGTTCATAAGAGAGATATGTATGAATTCTCTTTTTCTGGTTGGGTCTTTGCGTGGTTTAGGTATCAAGGTGATTGTGGCTTTATAGGATGAGTTTAGTAATGTTACTTCTGTTTCTATTTTGTGGAATAATTTGAAGGTAAGATGATAAATTTATGTTTAGTTTTTTGAGAATTCTCTACAGTGAATTTCAGAGTGTCTGAAGCAGTTTACAGTCCCACCCGCAATAAAGAGGTCTATATTCCCCACATGCTTTCTGGTATTTTTCTTGATTATTTTGTTAATAAATATTATTCTGACTAAGGTAAGAAGAAAGCTCAAAGTTATTTTTATTTATATTTCTCTAATTCTTAGCAACAACAAAAACTTTTTATATATATCTTAGACTATTGAGAACTCTGTTCATATCCATTATTCATTTTTTTAAAATTCTTTATTAATTACACGTTATTCACTTTGTATACCCTCTGTGGTTCTTTCCCTCCTCCCATCCCAATACCTCCGTTCCTCCCCCCCTGCACCCATGTCCCTCCCCAAGTCCACTGATAGGGGAGGTCTTCTTTTTCTTCCTTCTGATCCTAGTCAATTAGTTCTCATCAGGAGTGGCTGCATTGACTTCTTCTGTGGCTTGGTAATGCTGCTCCCCCCTCAGGAGGCTGTGACTAAAGAGCAGGCAAATCAGCTCATGTCAGAGATAGTTCCTGTTCCTATTACTATGGAATGCAATTGGACACTGAACTGCCATGGGTTACATCTGTGCAAGGGTACTAGGTTATTTCTATGCATGTTCCTTGGTTGGAGTATGAGTCTCAGGAAAGACCCATGAGCTCAGATTTTTTGGTTCTGTTGCTCTCCTTATGGAGTTACTGTCGTCTCCAGATGTTACTGTTGCCCATTTCTTTCATAAGATTTTCTGCACTCTGCCCAAAGTTGCCCATAAGTCTCAGCATCTGCATTGATAGTCTGCAGGGCTAAAACAATGCACTACTATAAAAGATCTTGTGGAGGTATCTCCATCCCGGATCTCAAGCTGTACTATAGAGCAACAGTAATAAAAACTACATGGTACTGGCATAGAAACAGAATGGTGGATCAATGGAACCGAATAGAAGACCGAGAAGTAAACTCACACACTTATGGACACCTGATTTTTGACAAAGATGCCAAAGCCATACACTGGAAAAGATATAGCATCTTCAACAAACAGTGCTGGTCTAACTAGATGTCTGTATGTAGAAAAATGCAAATAGATCCATACTTATCACCCTGAACAAAACTAAAGTCCAAGTGGATCAAAGACCTCAACATAAAACCAGACACATTAAATCGGTTAGAAGACAAATTGGGGAAAACCCTAGAACTCATTGGGACAGGGGACAACTTCCTGAACATAACACCAACTGCACAGGCTCTAAGAGCAACAATCAATAAATGGGACCTCATGAAGCTGAAACGCTTCTGTAAAGCAAAGCACTCTGTCATCAAAACAAAACAACTGCCTACAGACTGGGAAAGAATCTTCATCAACCCTTTATCTGACAGAGGGCTAATATCCAGTATATATAAAGAACTAAAGAAGCTGAAATGCAGCAAACCAAGTAATCCAATTCAAAAATCAGGAACAGAGCTAAACAGAGAACTCTCTGTAGAAGAGTATCTAATGGCAGAGAAACACAGAAATGCTCAACATCATTAGCATTAGGGAAATGCAAATCAAAAAGACCTTGAGATTTCACCTTATACCCATCAGAATAGCAAAGATGAAAAACTCAAGTGACAACACATGCTAGAGAGGTTTGTGAAGAAAGGGGAACCCTCCTCCACTGCTGGTGAGAATGTAAATTTGTACAACCACTCTGGAAATCAATCTGGCACTTTCTTAGACAACTAGGAATAGCGCTTCCTCAAGATCCAGCCATACCACTCCTAGGCATATATCCAAAAGAGACTCAAGTACACAATAATGACACTTGTTCAACCATGTTTGTATCAGGTGTATTTATAATAGCCAGAAACTGGAATTAACCCAGATGCCTCTCAGCTGAAGAATGATTAAAAAATTTGTAGTACATTTACACAATGGAATATTACTCAGCAATGAAAAATAAGGAAATAATGAAATTTGCAGATAAATGGTGAGACCTGGAAAGGATCATCCTGAGTGTGCTGTCCCAGAAGCAGAAAGACACACATGATATATACTCACTCATATAGACCTATAACATATGATAAACCCACTAAAATCTGTACATCTAAAGAAACTAAGAGAGAGGACCCTGACTAAAATGTGGAACATTTGGGTTGTTTCCAGGTTCTGGCTATTGATTGTGGCTTTTAGAGCCTGTGCTGTTGGTGTTCTTTTCAGCAAGCTGTCTCCTGTGCCAATGAGTTTAAGGCTCTTCCTCACTTTTTCATCTAAGCAGTTTAGTGTGTCTGGTTTTATATTGAGGCCTTTGATCCACTTGGAGTTTAGTTTTGTGCAGGGTGATAATTTATGGATCTATTTGCATTTTTCTACATGTAGAAATCCAGTTGGACCAGAGCCATTTGTTGAAGGTGTTGTCTTTTTTCCATTGAAGTATTTTGGCATCTTTGTCAAAAGTCAGGTGTCCATAAATGTGGGGATTTATTTCAGGGTCTTCTATTCGATTCCATTGATCTACCAGTGTGTTTCTATGTCAGTACTATGCAGTTTTAGTAGTGTTGCTCTGTAGTACAGCTTGAGCTCAGGGATGGAAACACCTCCTGAAGATCTTTTACTGTAGAGAATTGTTTTAGCAATTCGGGGTTTCTTGTTGCTCCATATGAAGGTGAGAATTTTTCTTTCACGGTCTGTAAAAAATTGTGTTGGTAATTTGTTGGAAATTGCATTGAATCTGTAGTTTGCTTTCGGCAGGATGGCCATTTTTACTATATTAATCCTGCCAAGCCATGAGCATGGGTGATCTTTCCATCCTCTGATATCTTCTTCTAATTCTTTCTTCAGAGATTGGAAATTGTTTTCATATAAGTCTTTGATTTGTTTGTTTTGGTTCATACCAAGGTACTTTATGTCTTTTGTGGTTATTGTGAAGGGTGTTGTTTCCTTAATTTCTTTCTCAGATGTTTTGTTTTTGGTATACAGGAGGGCTACTGATTTTTTTTTTTTTTTTAGTTAATTTTTTTTTTTTATTTAGCCACTTTGCTGAAGGTGTTTATCAGCTGTAGGATTTTCCTAGGAGAATTTTTGGGATCACTCAGGTATACTATCATATCATCTTCAAACACTGATACTTTAACTTCTTCCTTTCCAATTTGTATCCCCTTGATGTCCTTTAATTGTCTTATTTCTCTATCTGGGACTTCAAGAACAATGTTGAAGAGATATGGAGAGAATGGGCAACCTTGTCTTGTCCCTGATTTCAGTGGGATTGCTTTAAGTTTCTCTCCATTGAATTTGATATTGGCTATAGGCTTGCTGTATATTGAATTTACTATGTTCAGGTATGTGCCTTGTTTCCCTGATCTCTCCAATACTTTAAACATGGAATGGATGTTGAATTTTGTCAAGTGCCTTTTCAGCATCTAAGGAGATGATGATGATCATGTGGTTTTTCTCCTTCAGTTTGTTTATGTGTGGTGGATCACATTGATGGATTTCCATATATTGAACCACTCCTGCATGTCTGGGATTAAGCCTACTTGGTCATAGTGGATGATATCTTTGATGTGTTCTTGGATTCAGTTTTCAAGTATTTTGTTGAGTATTTTTGCATTAATGTTCATAAGGGAGATTGGCCTGAAATTCTCTTTTTTGTTGGGTCTTTGTGAGGTTTATGTACCAAGTTGACTATGGCATCATAAAATGAGTTTGGTAGTGTTCCTTCTGTTTCTATTTAATGGAATAGTTTAATGAATTATTTTATTTTATTTTATTTTTAAGGAACTCTCTGTTTTATTATAGTATTTCCAAGTAAGTACATTTTAACATCCTGGAGTCTTCAATTGCAAATATCATTCCATTGAGAAATTGTCCTATTTTCACAGTGGGGATTGTTGGCATGTATTAAGTGTTGCCAATCTCTTTACCAAGTGTCACTGATTTTTCAAAAATCAGTTGTTTTGAAACATTAAATTTCTTTACCCTCCTTTCTTCACCAAACTGCATATTTTAATAATACATTTAGTTCTATTTTCCACTCCTTATTCTAACTATAAATGTAGCTAAAAGCAGCCAATAGTGACTATGTTAAATCTTGAATATTATATATTGTCTTGAATTTTCTTTCAACAAATAAATTAATCCATTTCCTTTGCTTTAGCATGACTCAGAATTTTAGGATATGATTTAATATAAAGACTCTTTGTAATAATATAACATGAATGACTTACAATCCGTTAACCAGTGAAGCTGCTGCTCTCACCTGAAGCCCCATGTGCACAATCTTCACTCTGTGCATTCCTATCAACATTGGTTACCTGTACTCACACCCGAATGACCCAATAACATTCACTTACAGCAGTTCAAAGGATTCCATGATCTCAATGTGTAAATATGTCTATATCTGTCTCATAATCCATCCCTCAATGCTTTATATACCACAAATCAATGCACTTCTCTAGTATCAATATTTTTTTTAGTTATGTTTCTCATCACTTTGGCAATAAAGCAGAAAAAGCTTCAGGGAGGAAATATTTTTTTTTTTGTTTCATGATTTTGGATAGATATTTGTTCATTATTTGAGGAAGGCAAAATGGAGCAGCCCAGCCTATGATGGTAAGATGATACAGTGGCTGATCCTTCTCATACTGTGGCTGACTAGAAACACAAAACATAAATTAGTGGTATAAAATCCACAGTCACATTTCTAGTGACTTACTTCCACCAGTCAGCTCCCACCTCATAAAATTTTCATACCCTTCTAAATAGTGCAGAACTAGTACTCAATATATCAGTCTGTAGTGAATATTTCACATTTAATCTGTAGGAAGTACTATCTGCAATTTGTATTCAGCCAAAAGCCCAGATTAGGCTAGGATTTTATCTATATCATCCAAAGTTAAGAACGAGTGAATTTTCCACACCAATATTGAACATATTATACACACACACACACATATATATATATATAGTAATGGTTTTTACTACAACTTTCTACATGCCTATAACATACGTTGAAGGTATTGATTGGCCCCTCATCCTTCATTGCCCTCTTTTGTTCTTCCTTCCCTTCCTTTTTTCCATTTTTCTTTTCTAATATTATCTTTCACTCATTTTAATTTTGTGTCATTTTTAAATAAATTTACATGAAGATAAAAATAATAATTTTGTTTCTGAATTTGGATTATTTCTTAACAAAATAATCTTCAAGTTTTTAATTTTCCTGCAAACAACATGTGTCAACAACATGATGTCTTACTTTTCTTCAGAATGGTTTTAAATCAGGTATTCAGCTGCGTCTGACACTGTTCTCATCATCCAGGAATGCACTGTTGTTCAATATTTTCATACTTCCACTTTTATTTTAGAATTGATTTTCTAGTTCTGTGAGGAATGATGTTGTTTTTAGAAATATGTTTTATCTGGCTCTGAACACTTTACCATTTTAATACATTTTTTCACATGAATTGAATTAAGATTATGACAGAACATAGAATGTTAGTTATCACAGATTATTGTTATTAATTGCCAATTTGCAATAATAAGAAATAATAATCAAAAAGAAGAATGAATAAAAAATGATTCTTGCCCTGTTAGACATTGCAAGTGTTATAAGATTAACAGTAAAACTGAGTAAATGAACAAAAAGTAGTATTCAATATATATTCTTATAATAAAATTAGTAGATGCATAGTTAAAGATCATACTGTAGGCATTCAACAACTACCTATTTACTGGCTGAATCAAAATTGATTGAGGCATCCATCATCACGCGTTGGAAAATGAAATGATAAAGATACTTTATTTTCTGTGATGACCAGTCTTAACTATATTTTATCATGAATTTTGTAATAACTTCATAAAATATATATAATTTATATTCATTTTCTAATTGAAGATACAAAATTCAAGATATTTTAATAAAATAGAGCAACTCAGACAAGTCACAAATGTGACTCTGCGCACCTGAGCTCTTGTTTTTCTAATTCCTAAGCCTATTTTCCTCCTGATATACTGTACTACATGATTACAAAGATGCAAACCAATACACATCCCAGCAAAATCGTGCATCTGGGAGCACAGCAAAAGAAAGTAAGACCATGCTCTATGCTACTGTTCTCAGTTCTTGACCTTTCACAAATGTTATGCTTATAAATTAAATACTCTTGTTATTTAAAACTGACAGCATGATATAGGCAGTAACAAAAGCCTAGACACACATACAAAACACACACAGAGACACACAGACAGCAACAGAGGCAGAGAGACAGAGAGAGGTAGAATGGACTAAGGTGATAGAGAACTGTTTCCCTCTGTAAGGAGATTTCTCAAGGAAAAGAAAAGTCACTTGTTTTTTTTAATAATAATAATATTATTATTATTAATTACACTTTATTCATTTTGTACCCCCCATAGGTCCCTCCCTTCTCCCCTCCCGATCCCACCCTTCCTCCCCTTTCTGCTTGCATGTCCCTCCCCAAGTCCACTGATAAGGGAGGTCTTCCTCTCCTTCTTTCTGATCTTAGACTATCAGTTCTCATCAGAAGTGGCTGCATTGTCCTCTTCTGTGGCCTGGTGAGACTGATCCCCCCTCAGGGGGAGGTGATCAAAGAGCAGGCCAATCAGATTATGTCAGAGGCAGTATCTCTTCCCATTACTATGTAACTTGGAAACTGAACTGCCATGGGCTACATCTGTGCAGGGGTTCTAGGTTATCTCCATGAATAGTCCTTGGTTGGAGTATGAGTCTCTGCGAAGTTCCCTGTGTTCAAATTTTCTTGTTCTGTTGCTCTCCTTGTGAAAAGTCACTTCTTAAGTAATTATGTTTAACTTTATTTTTGGAATAAACAACAGATATTTATTCTTATTTATTTTTCAGAAATAAACGTAGAGTGGCAAAGCAATATTCCTGAACTTAATTGCCAGGGCAATTTGTGTACTGCCTCTAGCCAGAATAGAGAAGTGGGGGAACTATTCAAAAGTCTGAAAGACCACAATCTTACCCCAGCAGGCAGCAAGGATCATTTGAGAAACAGTGAATCTTTCTTTTTGTTTTTAACTCTCCCATCATATAACAATTTTAACAATGTCTTTCAGCTACAATTCCTCAGAAGGAACGTTGTAAAATAGCTTCTCTCTCTCTTCCCTCTCTCTTTCCCTCTCTCCGTCCTTTTCTCCCTCTATCCTCCCTTCACCCTCTCTCTTCCTCCTTTAACCAATCCAAAATCTGAAATTAATATGTATTTTTGTCATTATCCTGAGGAGCAGAGAACATTTTTGAGTATATAATATTTACCAAGTTCAATAATACTTGATTTACAAATAATTTAAAATTTCAAAAACTCTAATAAAGTAAGTACTGTTTTTATTATATTGATGTTGTTAGAGAGGGAGTTGAAAATGAAAATCTTACTTGCGGTCCCATACTTGCTTAGTGGAGAATTGATAGGCACTGGTTCCTAGTGCATTGACCTCAAAACTTGGAGGGTGACAATGACTTGGGATAGTCTCCATCTCTGTCACTTGCCCATAGACTGTAACAGTAATTTTTGTCAGCAAGTGACAGCAGTCAAAAGCATGAAAAATTAAGATCAAGTTTGTTTAGTATCTGCATTCATGACTTATCTGAAATACACACTGACTGGCTCACGGAGATGTTTTCTAAAGATAGTTTATTCTGTAAATCGTGGTCTGTTTTATCTTTTGAAAAGATGAATGGTTAATCCTGATGCCAGCCCTTGAGGTACCTACAATTTAGACAAATGTTGGGACATGTATGAATAGATTAACTGTACCATCAAGCTGTGGGATAATTAGACAAACATGATCTCAAATACATTAAAGCAAAGATAGAATATCATGAATCATTTGGAGGGTTAGGTAAAATAACTGTGAGAAAGGATTACATGATTCAAGTTTAGGATATTTGAAAAGATGATGTTCAGAGATATTTTGTGCTAACTTTTTACTACACATATGTGGTCAACTACCGAACCAACTTTACAAACAAGAAAGGAGAAAAGAAAATTAACAAGTAAAATATGTGAGAAATCTTGATGTTGGTCAGGTTGGGAGAAGGTTTAGAAGAAATTAAAGCCTAAATATGCACACACATTGGAATTCACTGGTAAGCAACACCCTGTGTTGATTAAATGAAGAAGGAAAAAGTAAAATGAGAAACAATTAGGAACATTGTTCTATCCTAGGTAGAAGTGAATGCTAAAGTTCTAGTGTAGAACAAATCTAACATGGCTATTTGGCTTAAACTGATCAATTGTATTACAAATTCTGAACTGACGTTTTTGCAGCAAAAGGTGGCTTTTTACTATGCATCATTTTTTGATGTGAGAATCTGTCAAGCACTTTACATTTATTATTTCATATAATCTTCAAAATGATTCCCCAAAAAGTATAATCCTTAACATAAAAATTGGAGCCTGAAAAGATAGACAGCTCTGTTGGGGTTTGATCATAAACCCTGCCCAATAGAACTGTGTGCTGAAATTTATTCCTTATTGGGCAGCACTTTTGTAGATGATGAAAATATTTTGTAGTAGGGCCAAACTGGAGGAAATGTGGGTGTGGTTTTGAAATTGTTTATTTGGTCTCTGTTGCCACCTTTTTATCCTTTCAGTAATTATAACATTGAGACTCTCCATTGTTGACAATGCACTAGAATGTAACCCTTAATGATATGAGAACAACCTTAAGTAGTAACTCCTCATATTTTATTCTCTTTGCCCTTAAAAATCCCCAAAGGCCTTCTATTTTACAGATTTACTTGTATAAGATATTTCACATAATATCTTTCTTTTAGATTCTTTATTAATTACATTTTATTCACTTTGTATCCCCCCTGTGGTTCCCTCCCAAGTTCTCCCTTCCTCCACCCTCTGTATGCATTCCCCTCCCCAAGTCCATTGATAGGGGAGGTTGCCCTCTCCTTCCTTCTGATCCTAGTCAATTAGGTCTCATCAGGAGTGGCTGCATTGTTTTCTTCGGTTTTCTGGTAATGCTGCTTTCCCCTCAGGAGGAGGTAATTAAAGAGCAGGCCAATCAGTTCATGTCAGAGACAGTCCCTGTTCCTATTACAATGGAACCCACTTGGATACTGAACTGCTATGCGCTACATCTGTGCAGGGGTCTTAGGTTATCTCCATGCATGGTCTTTGGTTGGAGTATCAGTCTCAGGAAAGACCCCTGTGCTCAGATTCTAATTACCACGAAGTTTTAAGGTTTTTTTGTATATTAAAACATGTGTAAAAATTTAATTTTGTGGCAAAATTATTTTACATTGTTTACAAATATGATAATGTGTTTATTATTACCTTTTGGCAATTTCAGTTTTTAACACCCTTTGAATTTTACAAAAAAAGGTCACCACAAACATTGGTATACACATTTCAGTTAAAATAGCAGCTTTAAATGGAATATTTGTCTAAATAACATGAGATTATGTCCAGCCTCAGGACCATGGCCTTATCCTATATCGGCCTCACAATCACCCAGTACATTGTTTTAACCGGACCCGAGGATCATCCATATTAAACCTCTCCTAATCCAAACCCCTACTTAGGGATCCAACTGAGACACAGCCAGCAGATTACAGCTGTTTGCTAATATCTGAATTCCAGCTACTGGCCCACAGCAATATTTGCCTTCCCAAGGAGGCCTGCTGTTACCCCAGGGACACAAGGTTCCAGCCTTTGGCCCCCAGCCCTTACCAGCATTCCCAATGATTGCTCCCAGTCCCCTGGATCACCCACCTTCCATCATGGCGCTCAACCTACCTACCTCAGAAGTCCTGTGAGCACCAGAAACACCCAGCCAACAACAGGGACAACCATAGGGCTAAAGGCCAGCATAAGAACACAACCCAAATAAGGTGAGCAGAGTCTTTCTCTAGCATGAACTCAGTGACAGACTCTCTCATCAGCTCACCCCGGGGGTGGGGTAGGTACAGCCTTGCCAGTCCACAGAGGAAGACAATGTTACCAGTCCCGATGAAACCTGATAGGCTAGGGTCAAATAGAAAGGGAGGAGGACCTCCCCTATCAGTTGACTAGGGGAAGGGGATGGGGAAGAGAAGGGAAGGATGATGGGATTAGGAGGAGATGAGGGAGAAGGCCACAGCCACCATAAAATTTGAATAAAGTGTAATAAATGATAATATTTTTTAAAGAAAGAACACAAACAAGATCAAGGGTAATAAAGCAACACCAGTACCCCGCAATCCTACTGCAGCAAGCCCTAGATATCTGAACACAGGTGAAACACAAGAAAATCACCCTAAAAAGATTCTTATGGAGATGGTTAGAGGCCTTTAAAGAGAAAGTGAATAAATCCCTTAAAGAAATGCAGGAAAATACAATCAAACAGGTGAAGAAAATGAATAAAACTGTTCAAGACCAGAAAATGGAAATAGAAGCAATAAAGGAAACACAAACTAAAAGAATCCTGAAGATGGAAAACTTAGGAAAGTCACCAGGTGCTACAGCTGTAAGCATCATGAACGGAATATAAGACATTAAGGAGAGAATCTCAGGAAAAGAAGATACAGTTGAAGATGTCAATATATCAGTCAAAAAAATGTTAAATCTAAAATGTTCCTGATATAAAAAATCCAAGAAATGAGGGCAACTATGAAAATATGAAACTTAAGGTATAAAAGAAAGACAAGATTTCCAGTTTCAAGGACCTGAAAATATTTTTAGCAAAATCATGGAAGGAAATTTCCCCAACCTAAAGAAAGAGATGCCAATAAACATGCAGGAAGCTTACAGAACAACAAATAGATTGGACCAGAAAATAAAATTATCCTGCCACATATTAATAAAACATTAAATGTACAAAACACAAAATATTAAAAGCTGCAACAGAAGCAAAAAATATGAGCATAGGGGTCTTTCCTGAGACTGATACTCCAATCAAGAATCATGCATGGAGATAATCTAAGACCCCTGCACAGATATAGCCCATGGCAGTTCAGTATCCAAATGGGTTTCATTGTAATAAGAACAGGGACTGTCTCTGACATGAACTGATTGGCCTGCTCTTTAATTACCTCCCCCTGAGGGGGAAGCAGCATTACCAGGTCACAGAAGAAAACAATGCAACCACTCCTGATGAGAACTAATTGACTAGGATCAGAAGGAAGGAGAGGGCAACCTCCCCTATCAGTGGACTTGGGGAGGGGCATGCTTGCAGAGGGTGGAGGGAGGAATTGGGACGGGAGGAGGGAGAGAATCACATGGGGGGATACAAAGTGAATAAAGTGTAATTAATGAAGAATTTTAAAAAAGCTGCAAAGGAAAACAGCGAAGTAACATATAAAGGCATACCTGTCAGAATTACAATTGACTTCTTTTTTAATTATTTAATTAATTAATTTTATTTTTTATTAATTTTTAATATTAATTGCAGTTTATTCACTTTGTATCCCAGCCTTAGCCCTCTCTCTCATTCCCTCAGAATCCCACCTGTAAGACCTGGGGTCTCACAGCTCAGGAGTTCAAGATCGAGCCCTTCCCAGATACTCCCCCAGACCAAGACTCATTGCAGAAGCAAGAGGCTTATTAACCATTGTGCAATGGGGTCACCCCTGCCGGTTAGCAAAGAGTGGCACCTGGGAGACAAAGGCCTTTAGGTTTTTAGAAGAAAAATTGCGGGGAATTTGAAGTTGCAGTTTTGACAATTTAGGATTGGATGAGGAAGCTATAAAATAAGATAATTGGGTAGTCTTAGATGCTCAAGCTTGGCCAGTCCTGCCAAGTGTGGATGCAGCTGCAATTTAAGGTGGGGGTGGTTAGCTCATCCTTGAAGATTAGGGGCTGCGGACTTTTGGCTGCAGATCAAAAGCTACTCAGAAGAAGTCTGGGTTCATTGCTAAGAAACACTATCTCAAAGACAAGAGTCTGGTCCTTTTTTTTGCTGAGTGAAGGTCATTGCTTGCTTGCCCTTTTTTTTTCCTGTCCTCACAGATAGGGTCACATTTTTCCATTCTCTGGAAAGGTACTAAGAGGCTTTAGCTTAACCTAAACCTAAAACTCAAAACTATAGACTTTAGAAGATATACAGGTTACAAAGTTTGTCTCTTTCACACCCACCCTCATCTCCTCTCTGCCTCTCTCCAATTCCACTGATAGGGGAGGTCCTCCTCTGTGGCCTGGCAAATAGTCTAAAGCCAGAAGGTCCTGGGTAGATGCCATGCCAACCATAAGAGACCAGAGATGTCAACCTAGATTACTATACCCAGAAAAACTTTCAATCACCACAGTTGAAGAAAAGAAGGTATTCCACAACAAACCCAAATTTAAACAATATCTATGCACAAAATCTAGCCCTACAGAAGATACTTGAAGAAAAACTCCAAACTAAGGAGGTTTACTACAGTCAAGAAAACAGGAAATAAATAACTGTACTGCAGAAAAACCAAAAAGAGAGAGAGAGAGAGAGAGAGAGAGAGAGAGAGAGAGAGAACTACCACCAACATCAAAATAACAGGAGCTAACAACCATGGGTTATTAATATCTCTCAACATCAATGGACTAAAGTTTCCAATAAAAAGACACAGGCTCAAACTATGGGCAGAGCACAGAGAGCCTTGTGGAAGAATAGAGGGGTGGGATTGGAGGGACATAGAGGAAACAGGAGCCCTTCAAGGAAACAAACAAAATTAAAAGATCTGATCCCAGGGTATCCTGTAGAGACTGAATAACCAAGGGAGGACCATGCCTGGAGAGCACGTAGACCCCCATGCTCAAATGTAACCAATTAGCAGCTGTCTTTGCAATACCCCCTGAGTTTATATTTTTTTGCCTCCTTGTGGAACTCCTGTCCTCTTCATTTTCTTCTATCCATCCCCTCTTCTTCCATAAGACTCTGCTCAAAGATTGGCTGTGAGTCTCAGCATGTTTTTGATCCTCTGTAGGGTGGAGCCTTACAGAGGAGCCTCTATAGTAGGTTTCCATCCTGTTTCCATTCTTCCACTGCTTCTGGTGTCTATCCCATTTGCCATTCTGAATGAGATTTAAGCCTTCTCTCTAGGGTCATTCTTAGTGTTTAGTTTCTTTAGGTCCTTAGATATTAGTATGGGTATCCTATATTATACAGCTAATATCTGCTTATAAGTGAGTGTTGAAATGCCTGTCTTTCTGTTTCTGGGTTAACTCAATCAAGGTGATATTTTCTAGTTCCATCTGTTAGCCTAAACATTTCATTATTTCCTTGTTTTTAATATTTGATTAGTATTTCATTCTGTAAATATGCCAAAATTTCTGCACCTATTCATCCTTTGAGGGACATTTAAGTTTGCTTCGAGATTTTGGCTATTACAAATAAAGCTGCTATGAACATAATTGAGCAAATGTTCTTGATGAATGATGGGAAATCATTTGGGTATATGCCCAGGGGTGGTATAGCTGTATCTTGAAGTAATGCTATTTCCTTTTTTTTTTTTTTTTGAGAAAGCACACGATTGATTTCCAAAGTGATTGTACAATACTGCACTCCCACCAGCAATGGAGGAGGGTTCCCCTTTTTCCACATCCTCTCCAGCATATGTTGTCAATTCAGATTTTGATCTTAGCCATTCTGAAAGGTATAAGAAGGAATCTCAGAGTAGTTTTGATTTGCATTTCCCTGATGACTAAGAATGTTGAGCATTTCTTTAAGTGTTTCTCTGCCATTCCCTCTGTCGAGAATTCTCTTTAGCTCTGTACCTCATTTTTAATTGAATTATTTGGTTTGTTGGTGTCTAACTTCTTGAGTTCCTTATTATTTTCCAGATATGAGCCCTCTGTCAGATATAGGGTTGGTGAAGATCTTTTCCTAGTCTGTAAGTTGTCTTTTTGTTCTGTTGACAGTGTCCTTTGCTTTACAGAAGTTTTCAGTTTCATGAGGTCCCATTTATTAATTGTAGATCTTAGAGCCTGAGCTGTCTCCCGTGGCAAATGAATTCGAAGCTCTTCCACACGTTTTCTTCCAGCAGATTTAGTGTGTCTGGTTTTATGTTGAGGTCTTTGATCCAATTGGACTTTAGTTTTGTGTAGGGTGATAGATATGGGTCTATTTGCATTTTTCTTCGTGTGGACACCCAGGTGGACCAGCACCATTTGTCTTTTTTATCCATTGTATGGTTTTGGCATCTTTGCAAATATCAGGTGTCCATAACTTTGTGGGTTTATTTCTTGTTCTTCTATTTGATTCTATGGTTCCACCACTCAGTTTCTATGCCAGTACATGCTCTTTAGTACAGCTTGAGATCTGGGATAGAGATACCTACAGAAGATTTTATATTGTAGAGGATTGTTTTAGCTATTCTTGATTTTTTTTGTTATTCCATATGAAGTTGAGAATTGTTCTTTCATGTTCAGTAAAGAACTCTGTTGTAATTGCATTGAATCTGTAGATCGCTCTTGGTAAGATGTCCATCCTATGGAGCCATAAGCATGGAAGATCTTTCTATCTTCTGATATCTTCTTCAAATTCTGTCTTCAGAGACTTGAAGTTTTTCTTTTTTTTAGCTTTCTTTTATTCTCTCTTTCTTTCTTCTTCTTCTTATTATTCATTACAATTTATTCAATTTGTATCCCTGCTGTGGACCCCTCCCTCATCTCCTCCCAAAAAACCCATCCTTCCTTCTTCTCTCCCTATACCCAGCCCCTAGTCCACTGATATATATATATATATATATATATATATATTTTTACTTAATTTTGTATCCAACCACTATGCTGAAGGTGTTTATCAGCTGAAGCAGTTCCTTGGTAGAATTTTAGAATTTTTGGGGTCACTCATGTATACTACCATATCATCCGAAAATAGTGATACTTGGACTTCTTCTACTTCAATTTGAATCCCGTTGATCTCCTTTAATAGTCTTAGTGTTTTAGCAAGGACATCTATGTTGAAGAGATACAGAGAGAGTGGGCAGCCTTGCCTTGTCCCTGATTTCAGTGGGATTGATTTAAGTTTCTTTATGTTTAGTTTGATGTTGGCTATAGGCTTGCAGTATATTGCTTTTACTATATTTAGGTAAGTGCCTTGTATACTTGATCTCTCCAGGACTTTAAACATGAAAGAGTTTTGGATATTAACAAATGTTTTTTCAGCATCTAAGGAGAATATCATATGGTTTTCTCTTTCATTTTGTTTATATGGTGGATTATATTGATGGATTTCAGCATATTGACTCACACTTGCATAGCTGGCACAAAGCCTTCCTGGTCAAATTGGGTGAAATCTTTGATGTGTTCTTGAATTTGGTTTGTGAGTATTTTGTTGAGTATTTTTTGCATCAATATTTATAAGGGAGACTGGGCTAAAATTTTCTTTGTTGGGTCTTTGTGTGGTTCAGGTGTCAACGTTTCTGTGACTTCAAAGGATGAGTTTGGTATTCTCATTCTGTTTCTGTTTTGTGGAATAGTTTGAAGAGTATTGGTGTTAGCTCTTCTTTGACAGTCTGGTAAAATTCTTTGCTGAAACCATGTGGCTCTGGTTATCTATCTATCTATCTATCTATCTATCTATCTATCTATCTATCTATTATTTGGATGGGAGCATTTTGATGACAGCTTCCATTTCCTTAGGGAATATAAGATTACTTAATTTATTTACCTGATCTTTACTAAGCTTTGGTATATGGAATCAATCAAGAAAATTGTCCATTTCATTTACATTTTCAAAATTTGTGGCATATATGCTTTTTAAGCAAGGCCTAATCATTGATTTTATTTCCTCAGTGTCTGTTCTTACATCTCCATTTTTCTTTCTGATTTTGTTAATTTTGGTAGTGTCTCTCTGCCTTTAAGTTAGTTTTGCTAAGGGTTTGTCTATTTTGTTGATTTTCTCAAAGAACCAGCTCTTTGTTTCATTGAATTTTTGAATTGTTTTCTTTGCTTCTAGTTTATTGATTTAAGCCCTGTGTTTGGATATTTCCAGCCATCTATTCCTCTTGGGTGTGTCTGCTTCTTTTCTTTCTAGGGTTTTCAAGTGTGCCTTTAAGTTGCTTGTATGAGATGTCTCAAAATTATTTCTGAAGGCAATTAGTGCTTTGAACTTTCCTTTTAGCACTGCTTTCATTGTGTCCCATAGATTTGGGTATGTTGTACCTTCATTTTCATTGCATTCTAGGAAGTCTTTAATGTTGTTCTTTATTTCTTCCCTTACCCAACTGTCACTGAGTAGAGAGTTGTTTAGTTTCCATGTGCATGTAGTCTTTTTGCTTTTTCTGTTGTTGAGGTTCAGCTTTACTTTATGGTAATCTGACATGATACAAGGGATTATTTTAATCTTGTATCTGTTGAGGCTTGCTTTCTGACCAAATATATGGTCTATTTTGCAAAAGCTTCCATGAGATGCTGAGAAGAATGTAAATTCTTTTGTGTTTGCCTGAAAGGCTCTGTAGATCTCTGTTGGTCCATTTGATACATAGCATCAGTTAGTGTCATTGTTTCTTTGTTTAGTTTCTGTTTTGTTGACCTTTCCTTTGTTGAGAGTGGGGTGTTGAAGTCTCCCACTATTAATGTGTGGGATCTATATGTGGTTTAAAGTTTATCAATGTTTCTTTTACAAATGTGGGTGCCCTTGTATTTGGGGCATAGATGCTCAGAACTGAGATTTCTTCTTGGTGGAATTTTCCTTTGATGGGTATGAAGTGAATTTCCCCGTCTGTTTTGATTAATTTTGGTTAAAAATCTGTTTTATTAGATATTAGAACAGCTATTCCTGCTTGCTTCTTGGGTCCATTTGCTTGGAAAACCATCTTCCAGCCCTTTACTCTGAGGTAATATCAATCTTTGTGACTTAAATGTATTTGTTTTATGCAGCAGAAAGTTGGGTCTTATTTATTTATCTAGTCTGTTATTCTGTGTCTTTTTATTGGAGAGTTGAATCCATTGATGTTGAGAGAGATTAATGACCGGTGGCTCTAAGATCCTTTGATTTTGATATTGTTTGTGGTAGTGGTTTTGGATGCTTGGCTACTTTTAGTTCTGCTGTAGTGAGGTTATTTATTTCCTCTGTTTTCCTCGATGTAGTTTAGCTTTCTTGGGTTGTATTTTTCCTTCTATTATCTTCTATAAGGCTGGACTTGCAGGTAAGTACTGTTTAAATTTATTTTTGTTGTTAAATATCTTTTTTAAACCATCTATAATGATTGAGCGTTTTGCAAGGTATAGTAGTTTGGGCTGACCTCTGTATTTCAGGCCCTTCTGGCTTTCATAATCTCTGTTGAGAAGTCAGGTGTTATTCTGATGGGTTTTCCATTATATGCTGTTTGGGTTTTTTTCCCTTGCAGCTTTTAGTATTTTTTCTTTATTCTGTATATTTGCTCTTTTGATAATTTTGTGACAGAAGAATTTTCTTTTCTGGTCTAATCTCTTAGGTGTTCTGTAGGCCTCTTGTATGATTTTGCTGAAAATATTGTCTGGGCCTTAGAGACATGAATCTTCTTTTTATTCTATTCCTTTTATTTTCGGGTTTTGTCTTTTTATGTTGTCCTTGTTTTCTTGGATGGTTTCTATCAGGAATTTTTGAATTGTAATGTATTGTATTGAATTGTATTGTCTTTGATAGATACATTGATTTCTTCCTTTGTATCTTCAACCCTTGAGATTCTTTCTTATATTTCTTGTAATCTGTTGGATATGTTTACCTCTGTAGTTCCTGTTTTCTTCCCTACATTCTCCTTCTCCATGATTTACTCAGCTTGTGTTTTCTTTAATATTTCCTTTTCCATATTCAGACTTCAAACTGTTTTGTTTATTTTCTTCACCTCTGTTTGTATTTTCCTATATTTCCGACAATTCCTTCACTTGTTCGTTTGAACTTTCCTCTATTTCATTTATTTCTTTCAGTGATTTAATTATTTCCTCTCTAAAGGTCACAAACTCTTTGGCTGTATCTTCCTGTATTTCTTTACAGATGGTCATAATCTGTTTGACTTTATCTTCCTGTGTTTCCTTAAGAATTTTGCTTGTTTCCTCTTTTATGATTCTAGAAAGCATAGATTTAAGGCCATCTTCTTGAATTTCACTTATGTTATGGTGTCCAGGGCTATTTGCTCCTAGATAACTCTGTTCTACAGATGCCATATTTCTTTCACTTTGTTGATTTTGCATTGATGCTGTCCTCTACACATCTGGCTGTCTCAGGTGTGGGCTGTTAGTTTTGTTGCCCACTGGAATCCTGCAATGAGGGGAATTCCTTTGGCAGGAAGATGGTTGTTCCTGAAGGAGCCCTCTTCAGCTTTTTGGGTATGGTCAATGAATGGCTGATGCATCTAAGGGAATTGCAACAGCTTTCCTCAGGTGTATGGACCTGTGGGCTAGCTAGGCTTTTTCGGAGCCCAGGGGATCTCCTCTCAACATCAGAGCTGCTCTTGCCACTGGATTTCTTGCTCTGAGCTGCTGTTTCTCATACAGTGCGATTGCTAGGTACAACCCTTTTGAAGAATCAGAGAGCCCCGAAGTTTGGTCAGTATAGCTAGGAAGACAAGTTGAACTTTGGAGCAGCGTCTGGGAGCTGTTCCTGTGAACACCAGGCATCTGTAAGTCTGACATTGGAGTTCTGTAACTCAGTACCCAAAAGGTAATCAGTGGCTGGTTGGCACAGCACACAAGTTTGTGGATAAAAGCTAGAGCCTCTGTGCCTGTGGGAACCCAGGAAATATTCCAGAGATTAGATGGGTGCCCTAAGTTTGGACCTGATACTTCCCTCACTGTGGGGTTTCCTGTTGGATGCTGTACAGTCACAGCTATTCTGCTGGTCACACAAAGTGTGCTTTCAACCCCTCCTTCTTAGATTCACTATTATAGTAGCAATTTAAAAGCACACCTGAACGATCTAAAAGAAAAAGATGCAAAGACACACAAGTGAAGAACACTGGAAATACTCAAACTCAGGGCTGAAATCAATGAATTAGAAAGAAAGAGAACAATACAAAAAATAAAAAAATAATACAAAAACAAACCAAGTACTGTTTTCTTTTGAGAAAAATCACTAAGATAGTTGAATCTTAGCCAAACTAACTAAAAGGAGAGAAACAATATCTAAATTAACAAAAATCAGAAATGAAAAAGGGGACATAACAACAGACAATGATGAATTCTAAAGACACATTAGGTGTTTTTTTCAAAAGCCTGTACTCCATAAAATTGGGAAATCTAAATGGAATGAATATTTTATTGATCGGTTCCACATAGCAAAGTAAAATCAAGATCAGATAAACAATTTTTTTTATTTTTCTTCCTTTTTTTGAAAAATTTTATTATTTATTTATTTATTTTCTTTTTTATTATTTTTTTACACTTTATTCATTTTGTATCACCCCATAAGCCCCTCCCTCCTCCCCTCCCATTCCCACCCTCCCTCCCCCTTCTTCATGCATGCCCCTCCCCAAGTCCACTGATACGGGAGGTCCTCCTCTCCTTCCATCTGATCTTGTCTATCAGATCACATCTGGAGTGGCTGCATTGTCATCTTCAGTGGCCTGGTAAGACTGTTCTCCCCTCAGGGGGAGGTGATCAAAGAGCAGGCCTATCAGACTGTGTCAGAGGCAGTCCCTCTTCCCATTACTATGTAACCCACTTAGACACTAAACTGCCATGGATTACAACTGCGCAGGGGTTCTAGGTTATCCCCATGCCTGGTACTTGGTTGGAGTATGGGTCTCTGGGAAGACCTCTGTGTTCAAATCTTCTAGTTCTGTTGCTCTCCTTGTGGGGTTCCTGTCATCTCCATAACCTACTATTTCACATTTCTTACATAAGATTCCATGCACTCTGCCCAACAGTTGGCTATAAAGTCTCAGCTTATTTGATCGTCTGCAAGGCAGAGCCTTTCAGGGACCCTCTGTGGCAGGTTCCTAGGTTGTTTCCTGCTTTCTTCTTCTTCTGATGTCCATCCTCTTTGCCTTTTGGGATGGGGATTGAGCGTTTTAGTCAGGGTCCTCTCGATTAGTTTCTTTAGATGGACAGATTTTAGGTTTACCCTATAAGTCTATATGAATGAGTAAATACAATGTGTGTCTTTCTGCTTCTGGGACAGCTCATTCAGGATGATCCTTTCCAGGTCAAACCATTTACCTGCAAATTGCATGATTTCTTTATTTTTCATTGCAGATTAATAGTCCATTGTGTAGATATACCACAATTTCTGCATCTACTCTTCAGTTGAGGGGCATCTGGGCTGTTTCCAGCTTCTGGCTAGTAAAAATAAGGCTGATACAAGCATGGTTGAGCAAACGTCCTAATTGTGTACTTGAGCCACTTTTGGGTATATGCCTAGGAGTGGTATGGCTGGATCTTGAGGAAGTGCTACTCCTAGTTGTCTGAGGAAGATCCAGATTGATTTTCAGAGTGGTTGTACAAGTTTACATTCCCACCAGCAGTGGAGGAGGGTACCCCTTTCTTCACAACCTCTCCAACATATATTGTCACTTGAGTTTTTCATCTTGGCCATATTGATGGGTGTAAGGTGAAATCTCAGTGTTGTCTTGATTTGCATTTCCCTAATGGTTAATGAGGTTGAGCATTTCTTCAAGTGTTTTTCTGCCATTCGATATTCCTCTACAGAGAATTCTCTGTTTAACTCTGTTCCCCATTTTTTAAATTGGATTACATGGTTTGCTGCTTTTCAGTTTCTTTAGTTCTTTATATGTGCTGGATATTAGCCCTCTGTCAGGTAAAGGTTGGTGAAGATTCTTTCCCAATCTGTAGGCAGTCGTTTTGTTTTGATGACTGTGTCCTTTGATTTATAGAAGATTTTCAGTTTCATGAGGTCCCATTTATTGATTGTTGCTCTTAGAGCCTGTGCTGTTGGTGTTCTGTTCCAGAAGTTGTCCCCTGTGGCAATTAGTTCTAGGGTATTCCCCACTTTTTTTTTTTCTAGCCGATTTAATGTGTCTGGTTTTATGTTGAGGTCTTTGATCCATTTGGACTTCAGTTTTGTGCAGGGTGATGAGTATGGATCTATTTTCATTTTTCTACATGTAGACATCCAGTTGGACCAGCACCATGTTGAAGATGCTATCTTTTTTCCACTGTATGGTTTTGGCATCTTTGTCAAAAATCAGGTGTCCATAAGTGTGTGGGTTTAATTCTGGGTCTTCTGTTCGATTCCATTGATCAACCATTCTGTTTCTGTGTCAATATCATGCAGTTTTTATAACTGTTGCTCTATAGTACAGTTTAAGATCAGGGATGGAGATACCTCCAGAAAATATTTTATTGTAGAGGATTGTTTTAGCAATTCTGGGTTTCTTTTATTGCATACGAAGTTAAGAATTTATCTTTCCAGGTCTGTAAAGAATTGTGTTGGCAATTTGATGGGAATTGCATTAAATCTGTAGATTTCTTTTGGTAAGATTCCATTTTTACTATGTTAATCCTGCCAAGCCATGAGCATGGGAGATCTTTCCATCTTCTCATATCTTCTAATTCTTTCTTCAGAGACTTGAAATTTTTTTCATACAAATCTTTGACTTGCTTGGTTAGGGTTACACTAAGGTACTTTATGTCATTTGTGGCTATTGTGAAGGGTGTTGTTTCCCTAATTTCTTTCTCAGCCCTTTTGTCTTTTGTATACAGGAGTGCTACTGATTTTTTTGAGTTAATTTTGTATCCGGTCACTTTGCTGAAGGTATTTATCAGCTGTAGGCATTTCCTGGTAGAGTTTTTGGGGTCGCTTACATATACTATCATATCATCTGCAAATAGTGATAATTTGACTTCTTCCTTTCCAATCTGTATCCCCTTGATCTCCTTCAATTGTCTTATTGCTCGAGCTAGGACTTCCAGCACTATGTTGAAGAGATATTAAGAGAGTGAGCAGCCTTGTCTTGTCCCTGATTTCAGTGGGATTGCTTAAGTTTCTCTCCATTCAGTTTGATATTGGCTATAGGCTTGCTGTATATCGCCTTTACTATGTTTAGATAAGTGCCTTGAATCCCTGATCTCTCCAGTACTTTAAACATGAATGGATGTTGGATTTTATCAAATGCTTTTTCAGAATCTAGGGAGATTATCATGTGTTTTTTTTCTTTCAGTTTGTTAATATGGTGGATCACATTGATGGGTTTCTGTATGTTGAACCACCCCTGCATACCTGAGATGAAGCCTACTTGGTCATAGTGGATAATATCTTTGATGTGTTCTTGGATTCGGTTTGCAAGTATTTTGTTGAGTATTTTTGTATTAATGTCCATAAAAGAGATTGGCTTGAAATTCTCTTTCTTTTTTGAGTCTTTGTGAGGTTTAAATTCTAAGGTGACTGTGGCTTCATAGAATGAGTTTGGTAATGTTCCTTCTGTTTCTCTATTATGGAATAGTTTGAAGAGAATTGGAGTTAGTTCTTCTTTGAAGTTCTGGTAGAATTCTGCACTGAAACCATCTGGCCTTGGACTTTTTTTGGATGAGAGACTTTTGATGACCGCTTTTATTTCCTTGGGGAAATAATTGATTTACCTGCTCCTGATTCAGCTTTGTTAGTCAAATCAATCAAGAAAATTGTCCATTTCATTTAGATTTTCAAATTTTGTGGCATATAGACTTTTGAAGTAAGTCCTAATGATTGTTTGGATTTCCTCAGTGTCTCTAGTTATGTCTCCCTTTTCATTTCTGATTTTGTTGATTTGGGTGGTGTCTCTCTGCCTTTTAGTTAGCTTGGCTAAGGTTTTGTCGATCTTGTTGATTTTCTCAAAGAACCAGCTCTTGGTTTCATTGATTCTTTGGATTGTTTTATTTGTTTCTCATTGATTGATTTCAGCCCTGAGTTTGATTATTTCCAGCTGTCTACTCCTTTTTGGTGTGTCTGCTTCTTCTTTTTCTAGGGTTTTTAAGTGGGCCATTAAGTTGCTTGAATGAGCTGTCTCAAATTTCTTCTTGAAGGCACTTAGTGCTATGAACTTTCCTCTTAGCACTGCTTTCATTGTGTCCCACAAGTTTGGGTATGTTGTGTCTTCATTTTCATTGATTTCTAGGAAGACTTTAATTTCTTTATTTATTTCTTCCCTGACCCAGCTGTCATTTAGTAACAAGTTGTTCAGTTTTCATGTGCATGAAGGCTTTTTGCTATTTCTGTTGTTGTTGAAGTCCAGCTTTATTCCATGGTGATCAGAGAAGATACAAGGAATTATTTCAATCTTCTTGTATCTGTTGAGCCTTGCTTTGTGACCAACTATATGGTCTATTTTGGAGAAGGTTCCATGAGGTGCTGAGAAGAGGTAAATTCTTTTGTGTTTGGGTGTAGGGTTCTGTAAATGTGTGTTAGGTTCATTTGATTTATGACCTCTGTTAGAGACATTGTTTCTTTGTTTAATTTCTGTTTCGTTGACCTGTCCTTTTGTTGAGAGTGGGGTGTTGAAGTCTCCCACTTTTAATATGTGGGGATCTATATGTGGTTTAAGTTTTATCAATGTTTCTTTTAGAAATGTGTGTGCTCTTGTATTTGGGGCATGGATGTTCAGGATTGTGATGTCTTCCTGGTGGAATTTTCCCTTGATGAGTATGAAGTGTCCTTCCCCATCTCTTTTGATTAATTTTGGTTGAAAGTCTATTTTATCAGATATTAGAATGGCTACTCTTGCTTGCTTCTTGGGTCCATTTGCTTGGAAAGTTGTCTTCCAACCCTTTACCCTCAGGTAATATCTATGTTTGTGCCTTAGGTGTGTTTCTTGTATGCAACAGATTGCTGAGTTTTGTTTATGTATCCATTCTGTTATACTGTGTCTTTTTATTGGAGAGTTGAGTCCATTGATGTTGAGAGAAATTAATGACCAGTGGCTGTTAGATCCTTTGATTTTCATTTTGCCTGTGGTCATAACGTTGTGTGATTAGTTGCTTTTTGTTTTACTGTAGTAAGGTTAATTATTTCCTGTGTTTTCTTGCAAGTAGCTAATTTTCTTGGGTTGTATTTTCCTTTCCAGTGTCTTCTGTAATGCTGGATTTGTGTGTAGGTGTTGTTGAAATTTTTTTTGTCATTGAATATCTTGTTTTCTCCATCTATGAGGACTGACAAATGATATAGAATATCTTGGTGCATCTCTAACCAAGTAAGTCAAAGACTGGTATGACAAGAACTTCAAATCTCTGAAGAAAGAAACTGAAGGTGATATAATATACTACATATTCTACTCACCGAAAATAGTGTATCCTGTGTTGTAAAGTATATGATACATGATGTCTAACTCCTCAATTTATGTATAAATTAAGTCTTTTTAGGGTCAGATCTGTCTGCCCATTTATGCAAAGCTGTAAATATGCTAGTGGTCTACTAAAATATTGAGTAGGAATATGAACTGCAAATCTCCCTGAGGTCATTAGTCAGGAACTGTAAGAATGTAGATAATTTTTTATTTAATTATTTATCTTGTTTTCCTAATCACCAAACTTTGTGTAATTGTGACAGTTAATTTATTAAAATTAGAATAAATGAGTTAGTACTTATCATAATGCTTATTACAAGGGTTTATTACCTATGATTGTATCTAGTGTCTATTATTAGCTACATTGTCAAATACAAAAAATTGCACCTGATATTAGAAACTAGTACCAGTAATTTCTAGGCCATTTAGAATCAGGTACATACCCCATATTTTGGAGATACAAATAAATATAAATATGACCATATATTGAAAGAATTACTATTCCTTGATTCTGTTTATCCTTCAAAGTAATATACAGATTTACATAATACTAACGTTCAAGTGCCATTCCTCACACAAATGTAAAAAGAAATCTCAAATTTGCACAGAAACATATAAGAATCCATGTAGCCAAAGCAGTTCTAAGAAGAAAAACAGCGGTGGAAATCATAATTTCTGATTTTTAAATTACATTACAAAGTTATGGTTTTCAAAATAGTTGTGTTCTGGCATAGTAGTGGGATAAAAACAGAGAAGAGGACCACATTGAGTAGTTCAGAAATAAATGCAAATTTAAAAAATCCCATTTCATGAAAACACAGTTCATGAACAAATTTTGTGAGATTTCTGAGTAAGTGTGAGGAAATTCCAAGTAAGTAAGACAAGAGTCTTGTGATATCAGTTTCTCCATAAAATAGGTTGTTCTCGGAACGTGCTTTTGTGTCCCTCCCAGGTGTAGCAGATAGAAGTGAGTTTATTTCAGCACAAATGACAGTAAATGAAAACTTATGAAGGCGATAAAGGCTCTTAAAGATGAAATAAATAAATCCCATAATGAAAAAAATGGGAAAATACAAACTAACAGGTGAAGGAAATGAATAAAACTTTACAAAACCTGAAACTGGAAATGGAAGCAATAAAGAAATCACAAACTGAGGGCATACTGGAGAAGGAAAACCTAGGGAAGACAACAGAAACTACATATGCAAGTATTACTAATAGAATACAAGAGATGGAAGAGAGACTCTCAGACATAAATGTTACAGTAGAAGAAATTGATACATATGTTAAAGAAAATGTTAAATCTAAAAAGTTTGTAGCACAAAAAAATCTCAGAAATTAGGGACACTACTAAAATATGAAACCTATGAATAATAGGAGTAGAAGAAGGAAAATATTCCCAGCTCAAATGACCAGAAGTATTTTCAACAAAATCATAGAAGAAAATTTCCCTAATCTAAAGAAAAAACAACTATAAATGAATAAGAAGCTTATACAATACCATATAGATTAGATCAAAAAAGAAAGTTCTCCTGCCACCTAATAATCGAAACACTAACCATACAGAACAAAGAAATAATATTAAAAGCTGAAAGGAAAATGGCCAAATAACATGTAAAGGCAGACCTATTAGAATTACACCACACTTTTAAACAGAGACTTTAAAAGCTAGAGTGACCTCCTCTCTTTCTGTCTGATCCTAGCTTATGAGATCTCATCAAGAAGGTCCTCTCCTATCAGAGGACTAGGAAAAGGGCATAGGGGGAGAAGAATGAGGGTGGGTAAGACTGGGAGGAGATGAGGGAGGAGGCTCCAGCAGGGACACAAAGTGAATAAATTGTAATAAATAAATATGTACATAAAATTAAATTTAAAAAAAAAAGCCAGAGGGGCTTGGGCAGATGTCTTGTAGTATCTAAGAGACTACAGATGCCAAAAGAAAACACCAACATAATGAGATTAAATACACCCATGAAAACACAGAAAATAACTTCACACCAGCAAAACCAAGAGAAGGGACACACACACTACCACTACCATCATCCTGCTTCACACAAGAAACACCCCATAGTAACAAAGATAGCGATTACTTTAGGATATAAAAGGATTTTCTAACAAATGGATCCAAGAAGCAAGATGGAATAGTATTTCTAATATCTAACAAAATATACTTTCAACCAAAATTATTCAAAAGAGATGTGGAAGGACACTTCATACTTAGAAAAGAGAAAAAATCATCAAGATGATGCTTCAATTCTGAATATCTATGCCCCAAATGCAAGGTCACCCATATTTGTCAAAGAAATCTTACTAAAGCTTAACTCACACATCAAAACACACACAGAAATAGTAAGTGGCTTCAATACCCCTCTCTCACTAATGAACAGGCCATCCAGACAGAAGGTAAACAGAAAATAATGAAATTAACTGATATTTTGAACCAAATGGGCCTAACAGTTATTTACAGAGCATGTTAACCAAATACAAAAAATGTATCTTCTTTTTATCACCTCACAAAAACTGTTCCAAAATTGACCATATCCTCAAACAGGACACAAAACAACTCTCAACATATACAAGAAAATTGAAATGAGCACCTGTAGTTTATCAGACCACCATGGGTTAAAGCTGGACTTCAACAGCAACACAAAAAACAAGAAGTCTACAAACTCATGGAAACTGAACAGCTCTACTTAATGACTTTGGCTGTGTCAAGGGAGAAATAATAGATATAACCTAGAACCCCTGCCCTGATGTAGCCCATGGAAGCTCAGTATCCAAGTGAGTTTTCTAATTATGGGAACAGGGACTGGCTCTTTGACCTCCTCCCCTCCCCCGAGGGAGGAGCAGCCCTGCTAGGACACAGAGCAGGACATTGCAGCCAGTCCTGAAGAGACCAGATAAGCTAGGGTAAGATGGAAGGGGAAAAGGACCTCCCCCATCAGTGGACTTAGAGAGGGGCATAGAGGAGATGAGGGAGGGTGGGATTGGGAGGGAATGAAGGAGGGGGCTACAGATGGGATACAAAGTGAATAAACTATAACTAATATAATTAAATAAAAAAATAATTAAAAAAATAAATTAAAGATTTTCTGAAATTCAATGAAAATGAATGGATAACATACCAAACTTATAGGACCCGATGAAAGCAGTGCTCAGAGGAAAGTTCATAGCACTAAGTGTCTGCATAAATAACTTGAGGAGATCTCATACTAGCAATTTAAAAGCACACCTGAAAGCTCAGGGAGAAAACACACCCAAGAAGAGACCACTGTAGGAAAACAATCAAACTCAGGGCTGAAAACATTGAATTAGAAAGAAAGAGAACAATACAAAGAATCAACAAAACCAAGAGCTGGTTCTTTGAAAATCAATAAGATAGCCAGAAACTGGAAACAACCAGATGTCCCTCAACTGAAGAATGGATAAAAAAATATGATTCATGATGGAGTATTACTGAGCTATTAAAAATAAAGACATCATGAAATCTGTGGGCAAATGGATGGAACTAGAAAATATTATCCAGAGTGAAATAACTCAAACTCAGAAAGACGTGACCGGTATATACTCACTTATAAGTTTATATTAGCTCGTAACTACAAGATAGTCATCCCACAATCAATATGCCCAAAGAAACTAAGTGCCCAAAGAGGATGCTTGACTCTCAGTCAAAAGAGGAAATAACATTGATATCTGAAGTAAATGGAGGGAAGGAACTGGGTAGGAGAGAGTGTGGGGAGGACAATGCAGATAGGTTCAGAGTTGGGGAATTGGGGAAGGCTGGGACTGAGAATGGAAATGGGTGCGGGCATCTCTGAGAGAGGAGAGGCTACAGTGGTGACCTTAGCTAAGACACCTAGCCATGGGAGATATAGAACCTGAAGTGGCCATCTCTTGTAGCCAGGCAGGACTTCTAATGGAGGGATGGTGACACCAACCCACACTGAAAACCTTTGACCTATCCAACCAATAACTGTCCCAATTTGAATTGAATGCCATAAAAAAGTCCACCTCCGGCTCTATTATTAATATTCTACTATACTTGCAGACAGGAGGCTAGTATAACAGTCATCTGAGTGGCTTCATCAAGCAGCTAATGAAACTTGATACAGAAATACACAGCCAAACATTAGGCAGAGCTTAGGAAATCTAATTGAAGAGGAGCGGGAAGGACTGAAGTGACAAGGAGGTTAAGGATAGCACAAGAAAACCTACAAAATCAACTGACATGGACCTGTAAGGGCTCATAGAAATGGAACTACCAACCAGAGACCATCTATGGGCTGGATCTAGGCCTCCAACAAATATTTAACAGATGTACAGCTTGGTCCATATGTGGACTTCTAAAAGAAGTAGCAGGTGCTACTTCTGACTCTGTGTCCTGCCTTTGGATCACTTTCTCCTAATGAGACTACGTTCCCCTAATTGGACTACCTTTTCTGTCCTCAATAGAAGATATGCTCAGTCCTAATTGAAATGCCAAGTTGGTTTGATACTCACTGGACATGTTCCCTTCTCTGAGTGAAAGAGAGGGGGTCAGAGGGGTAGGAGCAGGGGGTGAAAGGGAGGGATTGGAAGGAGGGGAAGGAAGTAAAGTTCTTACCAGAATGTAACGTTGATTAATAAATAATTAATTAATTGATAGGAAAAAATGAAGTGGTGCCTAATGGAACTTAATTATGTCATTAGAGCACTGCCCTCAAAATGAATAAATGTTCGCTCTATGGAATGAGTTACTTCTCACAAGAGCAGGTTATTATTAAACAACACACTTACATGTTTGTTCTCTGATTCATTTGGTAATTTGTCATTATGCTTCTTTAAAAGGATCATACAACTGATGTTGCTACATCTTGGATTTTCAGTTTCTCAAACTGTGCTATAAAGCTAATTGCATGTAAAAGTACATTTCTTTTAATTTTTGCGATTATAATATAATTACATAATTTCCCAGTTACTGTTTCTCCTCCAAAACCTCCTATATACCTCTGCTTGTTCTCTTTCAAATTCATGACCGCTTCTCACCAATTATTGTTATATACATATATATGTATATATATATGTATATATATACATATACATATATGTATATATATGTATATATACATATACATATATGTATATATACATATATATATACATATATATATATGTATATATATATATATATGAGGTAGAAGGTGAATATCTATTGCTGAAGATATAATATACTTCAGATAGTACACCCAGATGGTTCTGAGCTGAACTGACCAGAATGCCTCTTTCCTGATAGTTATCTTTCATGTTATAAGATGGTGCCATGAAAATATCCAAAGGAGGGAAACAACCAACATTACTACCCAGCTGCGATGTCTATGAACCATAACAGCAACCAACATGGAACAATAAACCTAAGAGTGCAGTATAGGCTTGGCAGTAACCAACAACCTTCTAATTGGAATTAAGACACTCAGCAGGATGGAAACTGATTGGTACTGGGAATAGAGCCAACTATAAGGGGATAGTGAAGTCATGGATCTTAGAGTAGAAACTACAACAACTGCTTTACTAACTTGCAGAATCTCCCTACATTCTAAATATTTGGGCTTATACTCGCAAGTGAGTATACTATTCTCCTCTTATGAAGGATAGTTCTCTTTGCTACTGACCTAATTTCTTCATAGATCCCTAAGTAATGGGTGCTGGTATTAAGTTAAAAACAGAAAATAGGTTAATACATATAATAAACTAAGTTGTTTTTAAAACATTTGTATATTTATTTTGTGTTTGTTGACTTAATTTGTATGTGCACTTGCATGCATGTTTAAAGGATAAATTACAGAGTTGATTCTCTCTTTGCATTCTGTGGGTTCCAGGGAAATAATTCAGTTCATCAGGCTTGGCAACAGAGTCTTTAGCCAGAAAAGCCTCTTTACCCACCCTAGTCTAGATTCAAACAACAATAAAATAATGAAACTGACCCTGATAGCATATACAGAAACCTAATTCTACTGAGTAACCGATCAAATATAAGATTAGAAATTGTAAATATACTCGAGGATAAAATTTCCTAGACATTGGCCTTGTGATAAGTGTTTTGTACAGTACAATGAAAACTCAACACATGAATATTAGTGTGTATGGATAAAGGTTTGATGTAGGTACGAGTTGGACTTTTCCATGTCCAGTGAGGTGTGTATGTATTGTCTTCAGCAGTAGGGCCCTATCATCAGCTTGTGGAGAGTCACCAATATCCTTACCAATACCTTGGGTTGTTTGGGAGTTCCCATGGAACCCCTTAGGCCAAGAAATTGGTTAATTGTAACGCATCCTAATAGTGGACGTTTCACTGGGGGACAAGATATGTCCATCTGGGGCTCTGTCTCTCTGTTCCTTGGTAATTTTACCTTCTTATATGTACATTTTTAGGAAGATTCTACTGCATTAGTTTTCCCTATGACCCTTCAAATGGACCTTGGTTTCAGCTGTTACTCCACTTATCCTCCTCTTCACTTCTCCATCCATGTTCGATCCCTGATTTTGAACACTCCTCACTAATGATAATTATAGTCTCCCTTCGTAATAGTCATGGTAGTGAAAGGTATGCTCCGTGCTGCCAAAAGAGAAAAGTAAACACCAACACAGCTACAAATCCTTGAATCTGCAAGAGTGACTTGCCTAATATGGGAATAACTAATTAATATTGTATTTGAGTAAATACTTATTTATGAGATGGAACTCATACCCAATGCTGCTTGGGGTGGCAAAGAACCTGAGACTCAATGGGCCGGGCATCTAGAGGAAAATTAATACAATGATTTGATAAAGGAACATAGTAATAAAATGACTCCTAAAGACATTAAGCTATATAAATAGAATTGTGCCTTGTTCAACCATAATCACAGATGCAGCAGATGGTAACAAATACAGAAAACCACAGCCAGGGAATATGCAGATCTTGGAACACTCAGCCAAAGGATGTCTCCATCAAATTACACCCCTCATGGTTACAGAAACTGCAGAAGAGTAGGTGGGAAAAGCTGAGGAGCCAGAGGGGATGTAGGAAACCAAGAAATCAAGGCTTTCTAGACATAACAGCACTGGAACACATATGAACTCATAGACATTGTGGAAGCATGCACAGGGATTGCACAGGTTTGTACCAGATGGGGTCATAGAGTTAAAGCAGAAGTGGATACATACCACTACCCTTAAATCCAGAAGCTGTCTTCAAACGATAACCAAATGTAAATGAAGAATAAATTAATTAATTAATTAATTAATTAATTTTCTACAAGGGCGTTTCATTGGGGAAAAAAAAGACAGATGGGATGTGCATTGAATATATGACAGGAGTCTACTGAGCGCAATTTGAAAGACTCTAACTAGCAGTGTTTTCAAAGCAAAGACTCATGACCAAACCTTTGGCAGAGTACAGGGAATCATAAGAAAGAAGGGGAGTTAGTCTGATGATGAAAGAATAGGAGCTCCACAAGGACCAGATATATCTGGGCACAGGGTATTTTCTGAGACTGACATGCAACCAAGGACCATGTATGAATGTAACCTAGAACCTCTACTCAGATGTAGCCTGTGGTAGCTCAGTAACCAATTGGTTTCCCATAGTGAGGGGAACAAGGACTATTTCTAACAGGACCTCAATGACTGGCTCTTTGGCCTCCCCACCCCCCAAGGGAGGAGCAGTCCTGTTAGGCCACAAAGGAGGGCTTTGCAGCCAGTCCTGAAGATACATGATAAAACAGGATCAGATGAATGGGGAGGAGGTCCCCCCTATTAGTGGACTTGGCAAGGGGCACGGTGGAGATGAGGGAGGGAGGGAGAGACTGGGAGGGAATGAGGGATCGGGACATGGCTGGGATACAGAGTTAATAAAATGTAACTGATAAGAAAAAAATAAAATTCAAAAAAAAAAAAAAGAGTAGGTCTCATGCCCAGCAGTAGATGAACAAAACAAAACAAAATTCAGTGGCATCTTCAGAGGTTCTTTGTCTCATAATATAAGTCAGGGCTTGTTTTTAACCTTTTAAGTCTTTACATATGTATTATGGTTCCTGGTTTTATTTTTTTCTTTATTTTTTATTATTTTCTTTAATTCTTTATTAATTACACTTTATTTACTTTGTATTCCCCCCCATGTGGTTCTCTTCCTCTTCCCATTCCAATCCCTCCTTCCTCCACCCTCTGCATGCATGCCTTTCACCAAGTACACTGATAGGGGAGGTCTTCTTTTCCTTCCTTTTGGTCTTAGTCAATTAGGTCTCATCAGGAGGGGCTGCATTGTCTTCTTCTGTGGCCTGGTAAGGCTGCTCCTCCCTCAGGAGGAGGTAATTAAAGAGCAGGCCAATCAGTTCATGTCAGAGATAGTCCCTGTTCCTATTATAATGGAACCCACTTGGATTCTGAACTGCCATGGGCTACATCTGTGCAGGGGTCCTAGGTTGTCTCCATGCATGATCTTTGGTAGGAATATCAGTCTCAGGAAAGACCCCTGTGCTCAGAATTTTTTTTAGTTCTGTTGCTCTCCTTGTGGAGTTACTGTCCTCTCCAGGTCTTACTCTTTCCAACTTCTTTCATAAGATTCCCTGTACTCTGTCCAAAGGTTGCCCCTAAGTCTCAGCATCTGCATTGATTGTCTGCAGGGCAGAGACTTTCAGAGGTCCTCTGTGTCAGGCTCCTGACTTGCTCCATCTTTTCTCCTTCTGATATCCATCCTCTTTGCCTTTCTGGATAGGGATTGAGCATTTTAGCAAGAGTCCTCCCTCTTGATTAGTTTCTTCAGGTGTACAGATTTTAGTAGGTTTATCCTATATTATATGTCTATATGAGTGAGTATATACCATGTGCATCTTTCTGCTTCTGGGATAGCTCACTCAGGATGATCTTTTCCAGATTCCACCATTTACCTGCAAATTTCATGATATCCTTGTTATTTATTGCTGAGTAATATTCCATTGTGTAGATGTACCAAAATTTCAGTATCCATTTCTCCACTGAGGGGCATCTGGGCTGTTTCCAGCTTCTGACTATTACAAACATGGTACCTACTACAAACACGGTAAAGCAAATGTCTTTATTGAGTACTTGAGCCTCTTTTGGGTATAAGCCTAGGAGTGGTATAGCTGGATCTTGAGGAAGCGCTACTCCTAGTTGTCTGAGGAAGATCCAGATTGATTTCCAGAGTGGTTGTACAAGTTTACATTCCCACCAGCAGTGGAGAAGTGTTCCTCTTTCTTCACAGCCCCTACAGCATGTGTTGTCACTTGAATTTTTTATCTTAACCATTCTGATGGGTGTAAGGTAAAATCTTAGCGTTGTTTTGATTTGCATTTCCCTTATGACTACAGATATTGAGCATTTCTTTAACTGTTTCTCTGCCATTCGATATTCCTCTATTAAGAATTCTCTGTTAAGCTCTGTACTCCATTTTTTAATTGGATTACTTGATTTGTTGCTGTTTAACTTCTTGAGTTCTTTATATATACTGGATATTAGTCTTCTGTCAAATATAAGGTTGGTGAAGATCTTTTCCCAATCTATAGGCAGTCATTTTGTTCTGAGGACAGTGTCCTTTGCTTTACAGAAGCTTTTCAGTTTCATGAGGTCCCATTTATTGATTGTTGCTCTTAGAGCCTATTCTGTTGGTGTTCTGTTCAGGAAGTTGTCTCCTGTGCCAATGAGTTCTAGGGTCTTCCCCACTTTATTTTTTCTAACCGATTTAATGTGTCTGGTTTTATATTGAAGTCTTTGTTCCACTTGGACTTTAGTTTTGTGAAGGGTGATAAGTATGGATCCATTTGCAGTTTTCTACATGTAGACATCCAGTTAGACCAGCACCATTTGTTGAAGATGCTATCTTTTTTCCACTGAATGTTTTTGGCATTTTTGTCAAAAATCAGGTGTCCATAAATGTATGTATTCATTTCAGGGTATTTATTTTTTAATACTACCTAAACTCCATGTGCTTGCCTTTAGTATAACTGTTAGACTGCACAGTGGTTACATAGGGCCATATAACTAACTGCATTATAGTAACATGAATGGGAGTAGAAGAATTGTATTTAATTTTGATATTGTTTCTGTAAATCTCTCTTTTTTTTAATATTCCTATTTACTCATTGCATGCTTATATTCAGAAGACAAGAACACTTAGAATTGTGGAAGGTTTAGTGTAAGGGCCATCACAGGATAAGTTACCTATTAAATATTTAGTTTGACTATATTGTAAGTGAGAAATTATATTAAAATCTCTAACAAGTTGAGGTTGTTTCTTAGAAATCAATTAACTTTTAAGAGTGTTTTTTTTTTTAATTTGTGTCTTCTGGCTTAGTCAGTTAAAGTAGAAATGAAGTCAGTAAAAAGTTCATTTCAAAGATAGGGTTCTCCCTCTGGTTCTGTACAAACTCGCAAATCCAAATGGCTAGAATGAAGACTGTGAGGCACTCAGGGTTGCAGATTTATGATGCAGTCACTCTTAGCCTTGTGCTAGTTCTGTACTGCCCCAAGGGTGAGGCCTATACAGACTCACTTCTGTACACACTTCATTACATTCCTGGAATCCAGAGCCTTAATGGTAATGACCCCTTGTTTTTTCTTTTCCTTCAGTCTTGATAGTGATACAACTTGGAGGTGGAAGATTGTGCGTATGTGTGTGTCTGTGTGTGCACGCGTGCACTAGAGTGCTTTTATATTCAAGTGTATATATGTATAAATGCAAATACATACAGAGACCAAAGGTTAACTTTGAGTGTCTTCCTCAACTGATATCCATCTTATTTTTATGAGATAAGGTCATTGGCCCAGTACCTGGAGCAAACTGATTTGGGAAGACCTGGCTGGCCAGAAAACCTTAGTGAACCTCCTGTTTCCTTCTTCCTAGTATTGGGATGAGAGGTGAATTTTGTGGAGATCAATTTTTATAATTTTTACATTAATTACAGTTTATTAACTTTGTATCCCAGCTGTAGCCCCCTTCCCTCACTCCCTCCCAATCCCTCCCTCATCCCCTCCCATGCTCTTCTCCAAGTCCACTGATAGGGGAGATCCTCCTACCCTTCCATCTTGTGAATCTAAACTCAGGCCCTCCTGTGTTTGTACCAAACACTTTACCAGATAAGCCATCTCCTCAGACCCAGACCACCTTCTGATCATTTGTTTAGCTACAAATTTGACACTGCCTGTAGAAATTTGGCTGACTTCCTTGAACCTCACTTTCTTTTTCTGAAGAAAAGAATATCTGTTTCTTAACCTTCAGTTGAATGGGTGTTCCTTTTATCCAACATAATATTTTCATTGATTATTTGAGAATTTAATACAATGCACCTCAATCACACTCACTTCCTATTCCTCCCAAATCCACCAGCCCAATCTTGTGCTCATCCCTCCAAGAAAAAAATACACTATGTATGATTTTTGTTGCCCATATACTTGTTGTAACATGGCCAAACTTCCAATGCTCTACTCCTTTAAAGATAATTGGTTCTTTTTCCATACCCTGCCAGAAGCCATCAACTGTGAAGGGCTACATTTCAGCACCTTTATCACCATTTTAAAGACTTCCTCCAATGGCTTCCTGTCTGAACTTTTCTTTGATGTGTGTGTGTGGGGGGTGCAGAAGCTTTGAATGTCTCTCATTTTCAACTGTAAGTCTGGACTCCTTGATTCCACTGTAACAGAAGCTTCCCTGCCCATAACAAGTTTATTCTCAGAACTGTTGAGGTGAACAAGTGCTTTTCTTACACATACCTTCCACTATCCTTGAGCACATAACTGCTTCCATTCTGCTTTCTGGCTATTTATAGACATCAATGTGAGATACATATGCCTATGGATTTTAAAACCTAAGCTGGTTTCATGCCTGTCTTCACACACTTGCTCTGCAGAGAAAGAGAGGCCACTTGTATTGTCTCTGCCCATTTGTTCTCTGGCTAAGCTAGATGACCTGTTTTAATCATGCCATAAAGACAATTTTCTCTGCCATGATTTCCTAGGGGGAATTCATTTACACTTTGCTTTGGCTCATCAGATGTCTCTATCTCAGGGACATCTGTTCAGTGGCCATGCTTGGCCTGGAACAATCTGGGAACCTGGTTATAGGAAAAGCATAGGAAACTCCTTCCTTGCAAGAGGTACATGAGCATATAATGTATTCTGGGTGTCAAGGTCACACTGCATATGGAGGATGCTGGATTTATGGAGTTTCTTCTAGGATTTCAGTAGAGGTAAATTCTAGGCTGATTGTTACAAATCCCCCAGTTCTATTGGGTTAGGTTTTTATGAATATTATTTTCAATAAAAGAAGCTTGATTTGGGGAAAGGAGAGGACATACAGAGGATGGAACAGAGGCAGAAGGGAGTAGCGGAATTCAGAGATCCTAAATAACAGGAGACGAAAATAAGGAAAGATAAAAACAAAAACAGCTTCACAAACAAATGGGAAAATAAACAAAATTAAAGTTTTACTAAAGAAAACTTTAGACTGTTGTGTTGGAGGGCAAGTAGGAAGATGACAATCTAGGAGTCATGATTGTGTGTGTGGAAGGTTCAGAAAACTTAGGGAAAATAGCTGGCATAAAAACAGAAAGGCTAGCTGTTGTTATAAAGAAAGAAAAACCCCAATCATTTGATTTTTACCAATGAAGACTCAGGAGCTAGATGATGGGGTGTAAACATGCTGGCTCAGAGAGGCAGAGAAAGCACCCCAGTAACCTTCTTACTCTGATCACATCCTAAAAAGAAAAGACAAAAAAAAAAAAAGCCCCAGGCCAAAATCTCATTACCTCAGCTGATATTCCAGCAGGAAAAAGTATGCTATCTCATCTGACAGCTCAAGAGAAGAAAACTAAAAGCTAAAACCAAGAGTTCCTTCTTCTCCATGCTGTCTTAAATACTCCTCTCTCAAAGTCCTTCCTTTCTACTTAATCCCTGCCAACTGGTTTCTTGCTCTGCCTCCTGTCCTAGGGTTATTTTTATTACATCATGTGTACAGAAATCTCTTGGATTAACAGCTGAATAACACCAAACAAAAGACAGGGTTTTACAGTCCACAATCTCAGGGTTCACAATGGGATCAAATATCGTGCAACAGCCAAACTTACTGAGACAACCATTGCAATGAGCACTATTGATTTTGAGTCCTGTCTGAGACTGGGGGATACTTTATATCAGTTACAAAAGGATATTCACTGTTTCTGGAGTGCTGCCAGATAACACAAAGGAATATTGGTAAGCTTGTTAGAGTTTTCATTCTTTCATGTTTGTTATGATATTGAATCAAATCGAGAAATAAGAAATGCAACATTTTACTTAAAAATGTCTGTTTTATGTATCATAGTACTTTTTTATTTTTTAATGTTTTTATTAGTTTTTTTTATTTTTAAATAATTTTATACATTCAATTGTATCCCAGCTGTAGCTCACTCCCTCTTTCCCTCCCAATCCTCCCCTCCCTCCCTCATCTCTTCCCTGCCCCCTTCTGAGTCCACTGAGAGGGGCTGTCCTCCTCTCCTTCCGTCTGGCCCTAGCTTATCAGGTATATTCAGGATGGTTGCAATGTTATTATCTGTGGTCTAGCAAGGCTGCTCCTCCCTCAGGGGGGAGGGGAAGCGCATGAATTATTGTCAGAAACAATTCTTGTCCCTCTTACTAGGGAACCCACTTAGATACTAAGCTACCATGGGCTATGTCTGAGCAGGGGTTGTAGGTTATATCCATGCATGGTCTTTGGTTGGACAAACAGTCTCATAGAAGACCCCCTGTGCTCAGATATATTTGGACCTTGTGGGGCTCCCTGTCCCCTCTAGGATGTACTAATTCTTCCTTCCTTCATATGATTCCTTACACTTTGACTGAAGGCTTGGTTATGGGTCTCAGCATCTGCTTTGATATACTGCTAGGTAGATTCTTTCAGGTGCCTTCTGTGGTAGGCTACTCTCCTGTTACTTGTTTTCCCTATTTCCAATGTCCATCCCTTTGTCTTTCTAGATGAGGATTGATCATCTTAACCCTGGACTTCTTTCTTGTTTATCTTCTTTAGGTATACATATTTTAGTATGTTTATCTTATCTTATAGGTCTATATAAGTGAGTATATACCATGTGTGTCTTTCTGCTTTTGGGATACCTCACTCAGGATGATCTTTTCTAGATCCCACCATTTGCCTGCAAAATTCATGATTTCCTTGTTTTTAATTGCTGAGTAGTATTCCATTCTGTAAAAGTACCTCAATTTCTGTATCTATTTCTCAGTTGAGGGATATCTGGGTTGATTCCAGGTTCTGGCTATTACGAATAAGGCTGCTACAAACATGGTTGAGCAAATGTCCTTATTATGTTCTTAAGCATTTTTTGGGTTTATGCCTAGGAGTGGTATGGCTGGATCTTGAGGTAGCATTATTCCTAATTGTCTGAGAAAGCACCAGATTGACTTCCATAGTGGTTGTATCAGCTGACATTCCCACCAGCAATGGAGGAGGGTTCCCCTTTCTCCACAGCCTCTCCAGCATGCATTATCTCTTGAGTTTTTGATCTTAGCCATTCTGACAGGTGTAAGGTGAAATCTCAGGGTCGGTTTGATTTGCATCTCTCTGATGGCTAGAGATTTTGAACATCTTCTTATGTGTTTCGCTGCCATTCTATATTCTTCTACAGGGAATTCTTTGTTTAGCTCCATATACCATTTTTTAATTGGGTTTCTTGAATTATTGCCTTTTAACTTCTTTAGTTCTCTGTATATTCCAGATATCATCCCTCTGTCAGATGTTGGGTTGGTGAGGATCCTTTCCCAATCTGTAGGCAGGAATTTTGTTCTAACGACAGTGTCTTATGCTTTACAGAAGCTTTTCAGTTTCATGAGGTCCCATTTATTGATTGTTGCCCTTAGGGCCTGTGCTGAGTGTTCTGTTCAGGTATGTTTCTCCTGTACCAATGAGTTCTAGGCTTTTCCCCACTTTTTCTTCTAATCAATTTAGAGTATCTGGTTTTATATTGAGTTCTTTGATCCACTTGGACTTTAGTTTTGTGCAGGAGAATAAATATGGATCTATTTTCATTTTTCTGCATGTAGACATCCAGTTGGACCAGCACCATTTGTTGAAGATGCTGTCTTTTTTCCATTGAATGGTTTTGGTTTCTTTGTCAAAAATCAAGTGTGTGGGTTTATTTCTGGGTCTTCTATTCAGTTCCATTGATCCATCTTTCTCCTTCTATGCTAGTACCAAGCAGTTTTTATTATTATTGCTTTGTAGTACAACTTGAGATCAGAGATGGAAATACCTGCAGAGGATTTGTTGTTGAATGGGATTGTTTTGGAAATTCTGGGTTTTTTGTTTCTCCATATGAAGTTGAGAATTTTTCTTTCAAGGTCTGGAAAGAATAGTTTTGGTATTTTGATGGGAACTGCATTGAATCTGTAGATTTTTTTTTTGGCAGAATGGCCATTTTCACTATTTTAATCCTACAGATCCATGAGTACTGGAGATCTTTCCATCTTCTGATGTTTTCCTCGATTCCTTTCTTCAGAGACTTGAAGTTTTGTTTTGTTTTGTTTTGTTTTGTATTGTTTTTTCAAACAGGTCTTTCACCTGCTCGGTTAGAGTCACCTCAAGGTACTTTATGTTATTAGTGTCTATTGTGAAGGGTGTTGTTTCCCTGATTTCTTTCTCAGCGCTTTTGTCTTAGGTATACAGGAGGGTTTCTGTTTTTTTTTTTTTTTTAAGTTAATTTTGTATCCTGCCACTTTGCTGAAGGTGTTTATCAGCTGAAATAGTTCTCTGGTTGAGTTTTTGAGGTCACTCATGTATACTATCATATTATCTGGGAATAGTGAAACTTTGTCTTCTTCCTTTCCGATTTGTATTCCCTTGATCTCCCTTACTTGTCTTATTGCTCTAGCTAGGACATGAAGTACTAGTTGATGAGATATGGAGACAATGGACAACCTTGCCTTGTGCCTGATTTCAGTGGGATTGATTTAAGTTTCTCTCTGTTGAGTTTGATGTTGGCTATAGGTTTGCTGTATATTACCTTTACTATGTTTAGGTATGTTCCTTGTATCCCTGATCTCTCTGAGACATTAAACATGAATGGGTGATAGATTTTGTCAAATGCTTTTCGGCATCCAAGGAGATGATCATGTGGTTTTTCTCCTTCAGTTTATGTGGTGGATTACATTGATGGATTTCCGTATGTCGAACCACCTGTGCATGCCTGGGATGAAGCCTACTTGGTCGTGGTGGATGATATCTTTGATGTGTTCTTGGATTCGGGTTTGCAAGGATTTTATTGAGTATTTTTGCATCCATGTTCATAAAAGAGATAGGTCTGAAGTTCTCTTTTTTTGTTGGGTCTTTGTGTGGTTTAGGTATTAAGGTGACTGTGGCTTCATAGAATGAATTTGGTAATGTTCTTTCTGCTTCTATCTTGTGGAATAATTTGGAGAGAATTGGAGTTAACACTTCTTTGAAGCTCTGGTAGAATTCTACACTGATACCACCGGGCACTGGGCTTTTTTTGGAAGGTAGGGTGTTGATGGCTGCTTCAATTTCCTTAGGAGAAAGGCTGTTCAATCTTTCTACCTGGTCTTGACTTAATTTTGGTAAATGGAATCTATGAAGAAAATTGTCCATTTCTTTTAGATTTTTGAACTTTGTGGCATATAGGCTTTTGTAGTTCGACCTAATGATTGTTTGGATTTCCTCATTGTAGTTATGTCCTTCTTTTCATTTCTGATTTTGCTGATTTGAATAATTTCTCTCTGCCTTTTAGTTAGTTTGGCTAAGGGTTTGTCTATCTTGTTAATTTTCTCAAAGAACCAGCTCTTGGTTTCATTGATTCTTTGAACTATTTTATTTTATTCTAATTGGTTGATCTCAGTCCTGAGTTTGATTATTTCCAGCTGTCTGCTCCTCTTGGGTGTTTCTGCTTCTTTTTTTTTTTTTCCTAGGGCTTTAAGTTGTGCCATTAACTTGTTTGTATGAGATGTTGCAAATTTCTTCTTAAAGGCACTTAGTGCTATGAGTTTTCCTCTAAGTACTGCTTTCATTGTGTCCCATAGATTTGGGTATGTTGTGCCTTCATTTTCATTGAATTCTAGGAAGTCTTTAATTTCTTTCTTTATTTCATCCTTAACACAGCTGTCATTGAGAAGTAAGTTGTTATGTTTCCATGTGTGTGTCAGCTTTTTGCTATTTCTATTGTTGTTGATGTCCAGCTTTAGTCCATGGTGGTCAGATGGTATACAGAGGATTATTTTAATCTTCTTGTATCTGTTGAGGTTTGTTTTGTGACCAAGTATATGGTCTATTTTGGAGAACATTCCATGAGGTGCTGAAAAGAATGTATATTCTTTTGAGTTCGGTTGAAAAGTCCTGTAGACATCTATTAGGTCCATTTGAATTAGGACGTTTGTAAGTGCCTTTATTTCCCTGTTTGACTTCTGTCTAGGTGGTCTGTCTTTTGGTGATAGTGGGGAATTGAAGTCTCCCACTATTAAGGTTTTGTGGTCGATGTGTGATTTAAGCTTTATGATGTTTCATTTACAAATGTAGGTGCTCGTGTATTTGGGGCATAGATGTTCAGAATTGTGATGTCTTCTTGCTGGATTTTTTCTTTGATGAGAATGTAATGCCCCTCTACGTATTTTTTTTATTATTTTTGGTTGAAAGTCTATTTTTTTAGATATTAGGATAGCCACTCCTGCTTGTTTTTTGTGTCCATTTGCTTGAAAAGTAGTTTTCCAGCCTTTTACTCTGAGGTAGTGTTTATCTTTGTTGCGTAGATGTGTTTCTTGGATGCAACAGAATGTTGGATCTTGTTTCTGTACCTATTCTGTTAGTCTGTGTCTTTTTATTGGAGAGTTGAGTCCATTGATGTTGATAGATAGTAATGACCATTGAATGTTATTTCCTATTATTGTGGAGTTGGTAGTGTTACTGTGATTCATTGCTTGTTTTCTTTTGATTTTTTGTTTGGAAATTATCTATAACCTATGTTTTCTTGGGTGTAGCTGTTTTTGTTGGATTGGAATTTACTTTCTAATATCTTCTGTATGGCTGGTTTGCTGTTCAAATATTGCTTAAATTTATTTTTGTCATGGAATATTTTGTTTTCTCCACCTATATTGATTGAAAGCTTTGCAGTGTATAGTAGTCTGGGTTGGCATCTGTAGTCTCTTAGAGTCTACATGACACCTGCCCAGGCCCTTCTGGCTTTCATAGTTTTTGATGAGAAATCCAGTGTGATTCTGATAGATCTACCTTTATATGTTATTTGGCCTTTTTCCCTTGCTGCTTTTAGTATCTTTTCTTTGTTCCATAGATTTAGTGTTTTGAATATGATGTGACGTGATGTTTCTTTTCTGATCAAGTCTATTTTGGTGTTCTGTATGCCTCTTTTATATTTGTGGACATCTCTTTCTTTAGGTTGGGAAAATTTTCTTCTATGATTTCTTGAAAGTATTATCTGGACCTTGGAGCCTGGAATCCTCTTCTTCATCAATTTCTATTATTCTTAGATTTTGCCTTTTCATAGCGTCCTTGATTTCTTGGGTGTTTTGTGTTTGGGATTTTTCCGATTTTACTTTTTCTTTGAGAGAAGTATCAATTTCTGCGAGTGTATCTTCAGCACGCGAGATTCTTTCTTCCATCTCTTGTATTTTATCAGTGATGCTTACCTTTGTGGTTCCTTCTCTTTTCTCTAAGTTCTCCAGTTCCAGGGTTTTCTCAGTTTGTGTTTTCTTTATTGATTCTAATTCTGTTTTCATGCCTTGCACTATTTCCTTCCTCTGTTTGAATATGGATTCCTGTGTCTCCAAGATGGTCTCTATTATTTTGTTTGTTTCCTCTCTTAATGCCACTACTTCTGCCTCCATTTGTTTGGCTATATTTGCCTATATTTCTTTAAGAGCTTCGTTCACTTCATTTTTCTTTGTTCCCATCTGGGATTCCAAATCTTTGAGAGATTTATTTGTTTCTTCTTTAACTGTTTGAATCTGTGTGGTTTTTTCTCTGAGAAATTTGTTGGGTTTCTCTTTATTTGCCTCAAATAACTGGATAATCATAGCTTTAAAATCATTTTCTTGTGTTTCTGGTGAGGCGGAGTACCCATTAATTTTGGGGGTTGCCGGTGAAGCCATGATATCTTGATTTACGTTGGTTGTGTTCTTTTGCTAACCCCTGGTCATTTGGTTATCCATAGTGTTCAATGTTTGTTCCTGGATTCTGCAGATCAGACTGGTCTTTCTCTGGTGTCTGAAGAATTCTTCAGGAAAATTGGGGAGGTCCAGTGCATTCAATGTGTCCATTGGTGATTCAGCTATACCTGAAAGAGGAACGTTCGCAGGCACAGAAGGGCAAATGCTGGGTAGCATGTGATTGAGTGTGTGCTTGTGGGTGTGTCCTAAGGGACAGGGTGTTGGAGAATGAAGAGGCCTTCAGTGTGTGAGAGGGGTGCCTTGCAGGCACTGAAGGTGTTGCAGGCACTTATGCGATTGCAAGTGCTGTTGAAGATTGCGTGCACGTATTGTTTATGCAGGTCTGCTAGGCTTTGGTGGTTATTCAGCTTGTTATCTGCCACTGAGGGGTTGGATGGCCCATACAATCACTGCCTGGGCAGCCCTGTGTAGTCATTTACTACCACTTGCAGACTTGGGATCTGGGAAGGATTGTACTGTGTATCTGAGTCTCTGTAGGTGGCACTCTTTGGGTGTGCGCTCTGGCAGGATGGAGTTTCTGGCAGTGCGTGCACTCGATGGTACCTGGTGGTGATTCTGGTCAGGGGTGCACTCTGAGGGTCAGGAGTTCGGCAAGAAGGCACTAGTCAGAGCGTGGCTCCTCAGACGTGTGCTCTGAGGGTGGCGTTCAGCGGGCACTTACAGCTCTTTGCTGCAGCTGAGGTGCCTGAAGCCCTGCCTCTGCTGTCTTGGGCCCCAGGCACTGAGCTTTGCAGATTTGGGATCCAGGATTGTATTGTGGAACTGAGTCTCTGTGGTTGCACTCTGTGGTTGGGCCTGCGCTCTGGCGCTGGCAGTGGGTGCGCTCCTCTGTTGTGGTACTGTTTCCAGAGGTGTGTGCGCTACTGTGAAGCGGGATTTCCTGTGGTGGATGTGCTACCGTGGGGCGGGTTTTCTGGAGGTATGAGTGCTCTGGCCTGGTGGGATTTCTGGAGGGACATGAGCTCTGCTGTGCTTCTTGTGGTGGGATCGCATCCTGAGGGATGGGGGTAGGGAATGTTCCGTGGGTCAGGAGCTCGGCAAGAGGGCCCTAGGAGGGGGCCGGGGAATGGGCTCCTCGGATGTGTGTCCAAGGGATGTTGTTCAGTAGGAAGGTTACAGCTGTTTGCTGTGGTAAGGGGCCTGGAGCACTATCTCTGCTGTCTTAGTCCCCAGGCTATGAGCTTTACACTCAGCTACCTGGTGCTGTGTGCAGGTTTCCCTGTGCAGGAGGCCTGGACAAGGGAAGCACCCTACTTCGTTCCCAGAGAAGTCTGTGCCTGATCTGAATCTACAAGCACTCCACGCTTCTGTGGTGTCCCCTCTCCTTTAGAAAGCCCAAAAGTCCAAATTCTAGTTTCGATTGCCTCTCCACTCACCAATTTCAGAGATTCATATCCTCTGCCTCTTCAAAACAGTGCGCTCTGTTCATCACCATCTTGGAACTGTTTCATCATAGTAATTTTAAATCCAAGTCTGACATAGTCTACTAGCCAATCCTATTTGAGGGTCAATTTGTAATTTAAATTTCATGATGTGCTCCAAAATATTCTTGATCCCCCCAATGTGGTCTTTTTTTAAATTCTAGTTTACTACCATTTATAAATTTCATTAATTAATTTGGTTACATTATAACATGTCATATATGTATATAGTTTGATCATCAGTCTTCTATTATCATATCCTACTCTTCCTCCCACTGTTCCTTTTTCTCTCCCTCCAAGCCCTCCTTACACTTCTATGCATTATTTCCATTTTTCTACAACCATCACTTGCACATATCTCCTAAGCTGGAAGTGGGACACTGTGAGACCTTCCTCCCATATATGTTGGAATTCGGGCCAGCTTTAATCTTATGATGGTCTTGGGCATGTAGACATAGCCATTTGCACTTGTGTGTGCAATAATAGTCTTGCTACATCCAGAAAACAACTGTTTCACAAAAGGCCCCTAGCTGAAGAGCTATTGGCAATTGCTATCTGGTAGGGGAGAGAGAGTTAGTTTTCTTCATATATGGTCCTGGATAAGCTGCTCATGTTCCTTTTCACACATGAACACAGCAGCAGCACTTTAGGAAAGAGTATATAAATTTGGAAGGAAAAAGTGTGGGCGGGCTTATGGGAGGAGATGGAGGAGAAAACAGCTTGGGATGGATTTGGTCAAAACAGTATATTCATGCATGAAATTCTCAATAAAATTTTTAAATGAAATAAGAACCTAAACAAACCAAAGAAATGTAGCTGTAACTAACTCTAGCTTTTTTAAAGTTTTGTTTCAAGGATCTATATTTTAGCTCTGCTGTCAGGATAATAGAGAAATAATGAAAAGAAACAGGGATCAATTTAGCAGTTAGAGTAGGGGGCCTGTGTTAATTTGTCACGATCCTTCACAGTGGGTCCATTTTTGACTCAGGAAATCAGATAATGCTAATGTAAGCTTCAGAAAGCTAGTGAGTAGTAAGTATATATCTGATGGCACCATGCTGTTATCCATGTTTCCTGGACTAGCTCTTGATGATGCTAGTGGGAAATAGAAAATACGTGTAAATTAGACCAGTTCATCACCTACTGTTGTTCCTCTTTCTTTCCCCATGGTTACATATACCTAGTTAATGCCAATTCTTCAAGGCACAAGGACCTCTCAAGAATATGAAGCTCCAGGTAAATCTCATATTACTATTCCTGCATTGACCGTATAAGACAAGTAAGCTTCATATACTTGAGCCATTGTGGCCCAAGATGAATGGATAGCATTAAAAGTTAAATAACTTACCCCTAAAATTGCCCAATTCTCTAACCTTTTCTCTGTATTCCTTCTCTATCTCCCCTCTTGTTTCTCCATTTTCTCTTTTCACATGCACTTCTGCAAACAGATGGATTATTTACACCCTCATGGTATACTACATTATTGCCTCACAGCCATATTTAAATATGCAAAAACCAAATGGATAAACAGCTGTGAAACTACCACCTAGTAACAAAAATTACATTACCCCAACTTAAATCTACTATTGTACTCTTGCTTTGTGTGACCCCTTAACCTTCTTTCCTGTTACCAGAAGGAACAAATATCTGCTGTTATTCACTTACTGTTCCTATGATTTACTCATTTACCCACAAACACTTGTGTGTTTGCTTGTGTGTGTGTTATGTGTACTACTGTTTTGGCTGTTCATCAAAAGCAAATTTGTTATTGTGCCTGGACCTTACCTATGTCCTCTGTCAAATAACAATGATACTTAATTCTCAGAGCATTTTTGTGAACATCATGTGCTTTCTGAATACATAGCACCCGAAGAAACTCTTAGAATATGAATAAAAACACTAGTGGTGTTTGTTATTGGTAGTAGTACTTGCAGTCTTAGTCTTAGACTTAGTCTTAGTCTTAGTCTTAGTCTTAGTCTTAGTCTTAGTCACAGTCACAGTCACAGTCACAGTCATAGTCATAGTCATAGTCTTAGTAGTAGTGCCCTGGTGCTCCCTCAGCTGTCTTTCTCTTTCTTTGTGAAATCATGAACATCTCCTCCAAGACACAATATTTGGTCAGATGGAGTTGGCCAATTCTTAATTTTCCCTACATTTCTACAACACCTATTTATACCTGCATTCTACCTTGTTTTCATGCTAAAAACAAGTCTGATTGCTTTTAAATTAGTGGTTCTTAATATTATGAGTGAACTAAAATCACCTGAGAACCTTAAAAGTTCTGATCTAAGCTTAATGCTATACCATTTACATGGAAGCTCAAAGCACTTTTAACATCTCCTAGTGATTTTTAATGTACAGCCAACATTAGCCCCCTATCTTAGTGCAGAAGTTGGGACACTCTGTTCTTTGTTTAAACAAATAAGTTACTATTGGTAAAACTGACATTATTTATGTTTATGAACAGTTAATTTTATACTATAATATCAGAGTTAAAGAGCCAGTGAAATCAGCGAAGCTTCCTCTTACTACTGATGGAGCAGATGCAGAGACCCACAGCCAAACATTAAGCAGAGAGAGCACCTAAATTAGTGATCTTCATCAGATTTCTCCCATGGATCTCGGGGAACCCTACAAAAAGGACAGAAAGAAGAATTGTAAGACCTAGACAAGTCAAGGACACCAGGAGAACATGGTCCACAAAGCGAGCTAAGCAGGGCCCATTAGGGCTCGCAGAAACTCAAGAGGCAATCACTGAGCCTGCATGATCTATTCCATGTCTTCCATATATATGTTATGGTTGTTTAGCTTGGGGTTTGAGGACAACATCAGGGATTGGAGGGGCTGTCTCTGACTCTTTTTCTTGCTCTTGGAACCCTTTTCTTCTTACTGAGTTGCCACATTCAGCCTTGATAGACTTGGTTGTGCCTAGTCTTATTGTATCTTGTGCTGTGTATAACTAATGTCTCAGGAAAGTCTGCTCTTTTCTTGGGGGCAAGGGGAGATAGTGAAGGGAATCTGAAGGAATGGGGAAGTAAGAGGGTTGGGAGGAGCAGACAGCAGGGAAATAGTGATCAAGTTATATTGTATGAAAAAATAATAAAAGAATTCAATGACTGATATGGGTCAGGCAAAGTGAAATAATTTGTAAGTCCACACACAAAGTAATTGTGTCACTAGAGCACAATATCATTTCTTATATGAATAATTATAGAAAAAAGCATGTGTTGACCATGATCTGAGAAAATAACTGAGTATAGGATCATGTCATATATACTCCTCAATTTCCTGGGCTTGTCATGTACTATCCGCTGCTTACAGTTTTTAAGAAGTTGCTCAAAAAATACATAGATAAAATGACATCTTTGAAGTTTTGTTTTGTTTTTCAGTGCCTGTCATATTTGATAGTTTTTAAGAATCCCAGTCCCCTAACTGGTTGGGAGAAGATGAACAGAGAACATTGGAAATGTGAAGTCAGAGATGTTAGCAAGCTTTGTTCTCTGTGAAAACTTTTACAGTCCAGTGCCAGCTTCCTCAACACTGCCATCTGGAGCACAGCAGTTTTAGGATCTTTAATTGGCTTTCCTCCTGATCCATTAAGTTTGAAAAACAAACTTCTTGATTTCTGAAGATCTTTCACACATTTTACATTTATGATGTATCCTGTTTCTCTTTATTTAACTGCTTTATGTTTCAGTTCTTTCTTCTTTCTATCAGTACAAAAAAAAAAAAAAAACCAGCAACAAAAAACCAAAACACCTGAAGAATTATTTAACAGGGAAGAATGATTTATATCAGCTCATGGTTTCAGTGTTTTCAATTTATCAGCTGTCTAGTCAAGCAAAACTGCCTGCCTTAGGATATCTGGAAAGGATAGGGAGAAAGAAGAGACTAGAGAGAATGTGAGGAAAGACAAAGACAGAGAGAAAATGAGGTAACATATTTCCTCGTAATTTTCACCACTTTCCAATAATGCCCTCAAATTGTGAATCTACCAATGGATTAATTCACCGATGAGTTCAGAGTCCTTTATGCTCCAATAAGGTATTTAACCAATGATACATCAAAATCATAGCACAGTGGTTTAAACCACAAAAATATTTTACATTTTAAAAATTTAAAATAATATTTTTAAATAATATATTCTCATAACAGTTTCCTATTTTTATCTCCTTCTAGATCCTCTCTACCTCTTCACTTTTGCAACACAACATCCCCAAAACCAAAACAAAGTAGAATTAAAAAAACAAAAACAAAACAAAGAACAGCATAACACACACACACACACACACACACATACTGTAAAAACAAAAAATCATAATATACAAGCAAAATATTTGTAAGATAAATATGGGACAAAAAAACCTTCCAAAACATTGCTGAGTTTGCTTTGTGTTGGACTTCTAGTGTTGGATCTGGGGCTTGCACATAAGTGTTAAAGCTGGAATTTTTGAGTTAAGTATTGTGCCCAATTCGTGAGACCCCAAAAGACCACCCACCACACCAGGAGTCAGAAATCATCTGCAAAAGAAAAGAGCCTTTATTTCAGGCTTAAGCTCAGACTCCCAACATGAAGTGATACAGCAGTCAGAAGCCAGGAGCCTCTAGCCTAGAAAGAAGCTGATTCCTATAGGGTTTTCAGCAAGCAGAAGGGGCTTACAGACTTGGAGGTTACATGATTGGGTGATGTTTGGCAAGAGCAGGCTTGCTACATAGGGATTGGCTAAAGGCAAGTATTTTGGCAACCATAAGGAAAACATATAATTGTTTTAGCAGCTATAAGTACAACAGTCACTTTGACCTGTTTCCTGATTGACTGGTGTCAGGGTGGGCACACTGTGTCTTCTGGATTGTCATGATTTCCTGCAAGTACAAACACATTTTTTAGGTTCTAGGGGTGAGAGCTAGGTCAATTACAAGATGGAGGCTAGTAACAAAATGGAATCTGTTATGCTCAGATTCTTCACAAGGAAATCTGAATGTGAATCCTGGTACTGTAGCCATAAAATTGATCCTCTACTTCTGCAGTTGCAAAGTGGTCACAATAAAAGGTAACATATAAGGTTTTAGAATACATGAGATAATTCCAGGAAAAGACTATGCACAGTGCTGGGAAAACAATAAACACTGAATTAAATGGAGCTACTGGTAGTCTCATCAGTATCATCAGAGAACTCTGTCAATATTATAATGCTTTTCAAAAACAATGGCTATGTCCTACCTGTTAGGGACACAGAGGTCCTTGCACTCATAGAGGAGCACTAAAAGAACTAGGAATGCTAATCACATGAGGGTGTATTCTCAGTGGAGTAGATAATATCAAATACCTGCATTCAACCATGAAAGTGGAGAGTGGTGAGAGTTTTTTGATATCTTTGGAGGCAGATCTCACCCAAATTTCCCAGAATGATTATCCTAGACTCTTCCCTCCCTTGACCCAAACTTAGGAGTGATGTTACATGTCATTTATGACCTGTTGACCTCTATACTATCCTAGTCAGAGTTATAGAACCAACCCTCATGGTCACATGTACTTTGTAAAAGAGTTTCTAGGTAGTCACACCTTAAACTTTGTTGTGTACCTGGAATTGGACTGATGGTTTCCTGGAAACTTTTTTCCAAATTTTACTGTGTCTTAAATATGCTGACAATGAACAGCCTGGCATTAGACTCCCCGAAGTCTGATCCAGGATGATGAAGTCAGCCTGCACAGGGTTTTCATTCTTACATCTTTGCTGATCACTGATTTTATTGACATCTGAAGAGACCTTGCTCACCTACCGATTTTTTCATCCATTCCTTTCCTGAACCATAGAAAGCAACTTGCCAGATACATTAATTGCTTGAATTGCATTACCTAAACTAGAGCCCAAGAACTAATGTTAAGCTCCATCTTACCTTATACTCTTCATTTCCTGTATCAAAGTATCTGAATGGTAACTAAGGTCGTATAGAAAAGAAAAAAAAAAAAACCAGTATATGTAACATGTGTACCTGCCTTGGGGCTATCAAAAATGAATTCATGTACATTATCCAAATGATTAGTAACTATCAAAATCTCTACCTATAAAGTTATATAGTGCATATATTTTTTATGTGGAAAAAGAATTTGTCACTAGGGTGGTATTTCAAAAGTGTTTGATTCAAGTTCTTAATTGTGAAAATGGTACTTAAATTCACATTGGAAGGATGTGCAACAGTATAGACCTTCAATTTTTCACAGGAAAAAAAGAGGCATTATACAGCTGGAAACCATTTTTCCTGATTCAACATTGTTTTGTAGCCCAGGAATAATGCACGGTGGTTTGGAAATATAATTGTTTATATTTACAAAACACCACTTTCCAAGGACTTCCATCATGTCTGGACATGGCCACTTTCACTGATTTATTTCATACTGTCCTTGGGAAGATAAATGAAATAGCCACTTCTACCACTGAGAAGACAGAGGGCTGTGGGGCAGGATAAAATCAACAGCAATCAGCAGAAAACTTGAGATCCTGATTAGTGGTTAGGTTTCTGAGTAACCTAAGAAAATTTACTTTCCCCAGATCTTACCACCTCTTTCTATGTTTGCTTTATTCTGCCTTTTGTCTGGCTACTACTCCAGTCACACAATAGGGACTGCATTTCCTTTTCAGCATACATATTGAATTAACATTTGTATAATATAAAAATTAATATGTTAAAAATATGATTGGGTTGCCAAGCGTGCACATGGTTTTGATTTTAGTACTATAAAACAAAAGGAAAAACCAAAGCTTAGATTTAATGTGAGATTAAATATCCCATCCAAATCTAGTTATCAACCTGATTTTACATATGCATAATGTTAGAGTATAGACAACCTGCTTCTGGGTTGCCTAGTAACCGATGATGTCATCAGTTGTCACCCACCAGGTATGTGGCAGGCTGCACATGCACATGTTCAGCTGCACATGCACAAGCTAGAAAAGGACCAACCTGGCACTTTGTCTCTCTCTTACCTTGCTCTTTTATTCTCCTCTTTTACCTTCCTCTCTTACTCTCCTTTCTTGCTCTCTCTACCTTGCTTTCTTTCCTGGAGCCTCACATCCCCACCATGCCTTTTTCTTTTCCTCTCTATCTCTCTATTGTCATCCAATAAATCTCTTTCATATAATAACTGTTGTGTTTGTGGCATCATTTTAAAATAAATACTGACATTTGGTGGCCCACATGGGAAGGGCTTTTCTAGCAAAGTTTAGATATGCTAGAACCCCTATTCACATGCTTGTCCATAAAAATTCTTTCTCTGGCATCCTCATCTCCTGCTCCTTTCATTATCACTTAACCTGTTTTTGCCTGCAGCCACACACATCTGTCCTGCTTCTGGCAGCTGCTCAGACACTCTCTCAGTCATGCCACCTATGGACAGTTTAGAACTGCTTCTAGGCAGGGACCACCATGCCATCAGAGAGGCCATGGTTCTGCCATGCAGCTGAGTCTGCATACAGCTCATGTCTAGCCTCCATGTTGATTTTGGGATAAACAAGGTGGAGCCATGGCTTCACTGCCATCTCCACTTAGGGCAAGCACATAGTTTAACCGCTGTCTTAATATTGGCAGCCATCTTGGTTATAAAAAAACAAAACAAAACTGTGGTTTCCCTGCTACCAGCTGCTTTCACTACCATGTTTCTGTCCCACTGTTTTTGGAGCTACAAAACTGCAGTCTCTTGTAGGCCCCAAAAGGCCATTGTGCCCCTTCCCACCTCCCCTCTGAAGCTACCTCTCTGCCCCTATTTTTCCCACAGATGATATTCCATTTATGAGAACTCAGCTTTACTGCTGATAAAGCCCTGGTACCAGGCACTGAGGTTCTTGGGCTTAGCCAGGCTAAGCTCCTGACCTGACATATTATTTGGTTGATGAAACACTAGTCACATGATCCATTTCCATTTCCCCTTTCTCATTCACAGGAACAACTTCCTCATATTCTCTTCCATTTGAGAAATCTCTGGCTTCTACACTTTTATTTGCCCCACTCAAATGTTTAATATACAGTAACATTAAGAGCAATGAGTGTATAGATTTCATTATGTTTATCATATCTTATAGGTCTATATAAGTGAGTATATACTGTGTTTGTCTTTCTCCTTCTGGGATATTTCACTCAGAATGATCTTTTCTAGATCCCACCATTTGCTTGCAAATTTCATGATTTCCTCCTTTTGGATTGCTGAGTAGTATTCCATTGTGTAAAAATACCACAATTTCTGTACCCATTCCTCCGTTGATGGACATCTGGGTAGTTTCCAGGTTCTGGCTATTACAAATAAAGCTGCTATAAAGATGGTTGAGCAAGTATCCCTCTATACATCTAAAAAAGATAATGAAGAGAGTGGACATGGGGTAAGATGATCAATCCTCGTTTAGATAGACTGATGGGATGTCCATTGAACGTATGACAGGAGTCTACTGAGCACATCTGAAAGACTTTAACTACCAGTGTTTTCAAAGCAGATACAAAGACTCATGACCAAACCTTTGGCAGAATACAGGGAATCATAGAAAGAAGGGGAGTTAGTATGATGGGGAAAGGATAGGAGTTCCACAAGGACCAAATATATCTGGGCACAGGGTCTTTTCTGAGACTGACATTCAACCAAGGACCATGTATGGACATAACCTAGAACCTCTGCTCAGTTGTAGCCTGTGGTAGCTCAGTAACCAATTGGTTTCCCATAGAGGGGAACAAGGACTATTTCTAACAGGAACTCAATGGCTGGCTCTTTGATCTCCCCACTCCCCAAGGGAGGAGCAGTCCTGTTAAGCCACAGAGGAGGGCTTTGCAGCCAGTCCTGAAGATACCTGATAAAACAGGGTCAGATGAATGGGGAGGAGGTCCTCCTCTATCAGTGGACTTGGAAAGGGGCATGGTAAAGATGAGGGAGGGAGGGTGGGATTGGGAGGGAATGAGGGATCGGGATACATCTGGGATGCAGAGTTAATAAAATGTAACTGATAAGAAAAAAATAAAATTAAAAAAAGAGCAATGAGTGAAATAAAAAGTGATTCCCTAGTTTTCTTTTCTCAAATTCTTGACTGTTGCTCTCTGCCTGCATTCACATGAAATAAAAATACACTCCGATTTCTTTTCATACTCTCAAAAATATTTTAAGATTAAACTGTAAACCTTAAGGTGACCACATAATATGAACAATTTTAATCATAATTAATTCTGTGTTTACTTTATCTCCTTTTAGACCAAGGCAAGTCTCATTTTAAATTGGTATGGATTTTTATGAAAATTCAGAGTTACAGTTTTACAGCATGCTGCATATATTATTCAACCCTGGTTCAATATAATTTTTACATTATGCTTAAATTTCAAGGTTATAAAGGTCTATTCAGATTAACAAGCTAACTTAAAATGTATATCTAACAGCCTATGTCTTTATCAATTCCTGATTTAGTGAATAAATTCTGTTTTTTTTTTTTTTTTTTTTTTTTTTTTTTTCCCAACATGACCTGCCTATGATACAGATTCACCACTGTGCTTTCTGGCAAAGAGATTTGGTATAATAAATCCAAATATAATTTTAAAATTGCTTTATACTGTTCTACTGTATTGTTGGTTTTAAAACTCATAACTTGGGGGTTACTAGTTAGAAGTTTTTGCCTAGATACCCTTAAATTACAATATAATGTTAAAACTTGGTCATTGTGCTATATCTTCATTATCAAAAAGGTTAAAACATGCTTAGTCTTATTTTCTGAATATGGTTATATTATTAACTATAATATAGCCTTGGACTTTTATATACTATGGAATTTTTATATACCAAATCATACAGGAAACTATTATGCTCTTGCTTCAGTAGACCATGTTTATGATTTTAAGGCTTCAACTTAATAAGGATAAAAAAAATGTCCTAACATTTAGTGGATAACAAATGCAAGGTAATAGTCATCTTATAGATGACCAGGTCTTCTAACAAGTCCAAAAATATGTTTATAGTCCTACAGATACAAACATGGTCTCACTGCTATCTTAATTAAATAGCTGAAGATGGTCCCTGAATCCTCCATACAAGAGTTGATAAAAATTATTTTTAAAGCCTGAGAGCCTTCCCGACAGGCTCAGCTACAGCAAAAACTATGCTAAAGACCTTGGCTGCTGCTCTGAGGCTGTCAGTATTCCCAGAGGAAAAAAAAGAGATCTGTAATACCCTATACCCAGTGGTATAGCCAAAGTCAACACAGCCAGGTATCTGCTTCAAATGCAGTCAGGAAGGATGTTGGTTTTGCAGCTGCCTCAACAAACCATTCTGCCAAAATACTGGCCTATAGAAGTCCAAATGCTCCCATGCAGTCTTTTCTTCTGTGCCTAGCCATGTAGTCTCAACCAGCATAAGAGCTACAGACACTTCCAGCCTTCAAGGTCTTTGGCTTGGCAGAGGAAAAATGGCTCCTAGTTTCAGTGACCTCCACCAGCCTCACCAAGACCAGGGTAATGTTAAAGGTCTTTTTTAACCTCACACTCAGTTCCCAAGTCATATTGCCAACTTCTGTCTTGGGAAGCTTCAGGTGCAGGAGACCAGGCCTTAAGCCTGAGTCCTAGAGGTGCTATCGTCAGGCCTAGACACAATATGTCTTGTTGCCAGACTCAAGAAACAAACCTCAGATGTAACCTTTTACCATTCCTTTAGGTAAAGAACAATAAATGTTCATAGCAGTCTCACCTATGTCTCATGATAAATAACTATATACAAAGGCTTAAGGATACAGACATTTAAGTTATGAAGCTTTTAAGAAAATATTGTTTGAGGGTCTAAGAAAGTGTTTTAAAATTGGTAAATGCAAGGTATAAATGTGTGAGGGTCTAGGAAGATGTTTTAAGGTTGGTAAATACAAACTTAAAAATTGCTTAAGTCTCCCTTCCATAATGTATAATCATACTAAAAGTTAAGATCAAGTGAGATTCCTCCCTTTTACTTCATGAAAACCTTCTGCCTTTCCAGAGTTCACCTTAAAGAGTGTTTATTCCATTAACACATTACTGCCTTTTCTACAATGTATATTTTAGTAAAGATTGCAATGGTGATACTAACATGTCTAAAGTTTTATCTCCTTTGTAAAATTAAAAAGAGATTCTTATAAGCTGCAGAATCCCCACCCAAATCCACCTCTCAGGTAAATTGGGCTGCAGATAAGTACTGCACCTATTGTCAATCTCAAAAGGTGGGATTCCTCCCAGTGCCCTCCCTTCCTGTTTTTGGGTCTCCTCTTTCCTGGTTACCCAATCATTACATCCATACATCCAACCCTGCCAGATTGACGAGTTTCTTTCCATGTTTGGCATAAATGTTTCTCTTTGTCTGAGAGACTGACTCATATCTCCCACCCTCCCTTCTCACTAACCGTCACACAGAAGCCTTACCTTGGGTGAATAATATTTTTCTTCTTACCAACATGGTCTTACGGCTTTTACTTTCCTCTTGTAGGTCAGACTCATCATTGGAAAATAATAGTATTAGGTGAGGCAGTGTCTCCCAGGAGTCTTCCTGTGGCCCCAGACACTGCTCGTGACAACCTGCTTTGCCAGCTTGTGCCCCCGTACCTCTGGTTCTCCTATACTTTGTGGGGATGCTCCAAAGATTGGCAGAAATGACTTTTCTCTTTCCACGCATGGGAATCGTGTCTTTAACCTTACCGTCAGGCTCTCCAATAAGATTATAATAATTTCAGATTCATTTACATAGTACCTGCTTTAAGTGCCTCTAGGCTTCCATGTTTCTGCAACCAAACATGGAATCAATATTCTTTAGATGACAGATCCAAAACAAAGCCTTTTAAATTAGTGTCAGCAATCAGATAAATGGAGGTTCTTATGATGAAGTCTCTTCTTCTCTTCCGTGTTTGCTTTCCCAAAAAGTTTCAACTTACATCTAAAAGTAATGTACACCTAAAATACATTTTTCCTCTGTCACATATATAACTTTGTCTTTTGCCTATATTTACATTCCAGTATCCTGCTATACCCACATATTTCCTACATCCACAACAATGCTAAAGCAGCCAGCACAGGTATTCCAGTCTGACCTTGCAGACTGTTTCAATCTGGACCTGTACTTTCCCTCCCAGCCAGCCAAAGATGTTCTCACAGATCCTGGACAGCATAAAAACAGACTATTCTTCCTGGACTTGGCCAACATTTTAACATTTTGACCTCCTTATTGCCACCGTAGTGTCAGCAGGATATAGCTAAAGGTGGTTGATATCTTTGCTGGTTATCCACTTAATCCCAACAAAAGGCTGTAATGGTGTGTTCCAGACCCAGGACCAACAGCTTCAAGTTCTCCCAGCATTCCTCAACTCTTATCTACTGCTGGGCATGGCTGGCAACTCCACCTTCTACCCTGAATTTCCCAGGCCATGGGATACCCCTCATAACCATGTAATAGGGACATTTTGGAGCTCTTACTTTTTTTCATTTCTCTCTTATCCCTTGTATGGTTACCAAGAGTTGCTTCCAATTAACCTACATTTATATACTTTAATTTCCTTTATATAGGAAAACAATACAATATCCTCTTTTTTAATTATAGAAAAATAGAAGACTGCTAGAGTATAGGCAGCCTGCTTCTGGGTTGCATACCAAGGAAATGGCAGACACAGTTCAGCTGCCATGTACAAGCTAAAAAAAGAACAACCTGCTACTCTCTCTCTCACCTTCCTCTCTTCCTCTCCTCTCTTGCTCTCTCTAGCTCACTTTCTCTCCTGTGGTGCCCCCGCCATGTCTCTCTCTCTTTTTTTCCTCTCTATCTCTCAACAACCTCTATCTCATAAATATCTTCCATATAATATCTGTTGTGTGTGTCATCACTTTTCAATAAATACTAACACATACACCTGTTGAAAAATCACCATAATTGTGGTAATAGGCACTTGCATCATTAGAGTATCTCTGTATTCCTTTGTGTGATATCTTCCCTCTTAGGAAATTTTGCCATGTAAATAATCACATGGGTTTAATGAGTGACAAAGCTTAATATGGGCTATTGCCTAAAAGATTTGTCTTCATCTAGAGATCATTGAATTTCAATTAAAGGATATTTTAGAATCAGGGGTCAACAAGACTAGCATTCTATGACAAAATTGTTCCTTGACTTTTACTTTATTTTCTCTTGCTACAAAATGTCAGGTAATTCTATAAGTATCAGTAACTTTTGGGCAAAGCAATTAAATAAAACTAAGAACTTTTAGAAGAATCAAATAAAACACTTGCCATATGCTGATATTTTAAGGGCTTCAGCTCAAATATATAAAACTGTGGAATAAAAAAAGGACTATGAATAAAAGTGGCCTTATAAAATTTAGCAAAACTCTCAGTCATCACAGATTGAGAAAACAAGATATTCAATGACAAAAAAAAATTAAACAATACCTACCCACAAATAGAGGCTTATTGAAGATACTAGAAGGAAAAATACAACTCAAGAAAGCTAACCACATTCAAGAAAACATGGGACATAAATAACCTCACTACAGCAAAACTAAAAGTAGCCAAGCATACAAAAAACTACCATAACCAAAATGAAAATAAAGGATCTAACAGCCATTGGTCATTAATCTCTCTCAACATCAATGGTCTCAACTCTCCAATAAAAAGACACAGACTAGAAGAATGGATGTATGAACAAGACAGAACAATCTGTTGTATACAAGAAACACACCTAAGTAAAAAAGATAGATATTACCTGGGAGTAAAGGGATGGAAGATGGTTTTACAAGCAAACAGACCAAAGAAACAAACAGGAGTAACCATTCTAAAATCTAATAAAATAGACTTTCAACCAAAATTAATAAAAACAGATGGGGAATTTCACTTCATACTCATCAAAGCAAAATTCCACCAAGAATAAATCTCAGTTCTGAACATCTATGCCCCAAATACATGGGTACCCACATTTGTAAAAGAAATATTAATAAAACTTAAACCACACATAGATCCCTACGCATTAATAGTGGGACACTTCAACACCCCACTCTCAACAAAGTACAGGTCAAGAAAACAGAACTTAAAGAAAGAAACAATGACTCTAAGAGAGGTCATGAATCAAATAGACCTAACAGACATTTACAGAACATTTCACCCAAACAAAAAGAATTTACCTTCTTCTCAACAACTCGTGGATCCTTCTCCAAATACACTATATAATAGGGCACAAAGCAAGCCGTAATGGATACAAGAAGATTAAAACAATCTCTTGTATCCTATCATAACAGCATGGACTAAAGCTGGACCTCAAGAACAACATAAATAGCCAAAAGCCTAACACACACATGCATAGAAACCGAAAACTCACCTTGGTCTGAGAAAAAATAGAGATTAAAGACTTCCTAGAATTCAATGAAAATGAAGGCACAAGGTATCAAAACCTATGGAACACAATTAAAGCAGTACTAGAGGAAAGTTCATAGCACTGAGTGCCTTCAAAAAGAAATTTGAAACATATCATACAAGCAAATTAATTAACTGCTAACCCAAAAGCAGACACACCCAAGCGGATTAAAAGGCTGGAAACACTCAAACTCAGGGCAGAGATCAATAAACTAGACATAAAGAGAATAATTCAAAGAATCAATGAAACCAAGTGCCGATTCTTTGAGAAAATCAACAAGATAGACAAACCCTTAGCCAAAATAACTTAAGGGCAAAGGAACACTATCGAAATAAACAAAATCAGAAGTGAAAAGGGGGGCATAACAACAGACACTGAGGAAATCCAAACAATCATTATGTATTACTTCAAATGCCCATAAGCCACAAAATTTGAAAATCTAAAGGAAATGGATAATTTTCTTGATCGATTCAACTTACCAAAGCTATATCAAGACCTAATTAAATAGTTCTATAACCCCTAAGGATATGGAAGCTGTCATCAAAAGATTCCCATTCAGAAAAAGCCCAGGGCCAACTGGTTTCAGCCCAGAATTCTATCAGACCTTCAAAGAAGAGATAACATGAATACTTTTCAAACTATTCCACGAAATAGAAACAGAAGGAACATTACCAAACTCATTCTGTGAAGTCACAGTCACCTTCATACCTAAACCACACAAAGACTCAAAAAAGAAAGATAATTTCAGAACATTGATTCAAAAATACTCAACAAAATACTCGCAAACAGAATCCACGAACACATCAAAGATGTCATCCACTTTGGCCAAGTTGGCTTCACTCCAGGTATGCAGGAGTGGTTCAATATAAGGAAATCAATCAATGTAATCCATCATATAAACAAAGTGAAAGGAAAAACCACATGAAAGTCTCCTTAGATCCTGAAAAATCCAACATTCATTTATGTTTAAAGTCCTGGAGAGATAACGGATACAAGGCACTTACCTAAACATAGTAAAGGATGCATGTACAGCAAGCATGTAGCCAACATTAAATTATATGAAGAGAAACTTAAATCAATCCAAGTGAAATCAGGGATAAGGCAAACATGATCCTCCCTGCTCTGTGACTGAGAGAACAGAGGCTACAGCAGTATGGCCCTCCTAGCTCAGTGACTGAGACAGCTGAGATGGCTTCAAGTACAGGCCTTCCTGCCCAGCGGCCATACAGGAGACACAACTGACAGATATCCTACACTATCATTTGCACTTGAGGGCACAATTCTGAGAGTAGAGCACGAAAGACTCCTGTACTTCCCACATAGACCTGCTAGCGAGTGAGTGTGCCTTGAAGTGAGTGCATGCTGAGCCCCAGATCCAGGGACCCTCTATGTTAGCAGCCTGACATGAGATCCCTCCCATCCACACCCCTGTTGTGAGCAACATTGGGATCCCTGTGAGAGCATTCTCAACAGTGAAGACCCTATTCTATGGGTCTTCCAGTGGAGTACAGGAAAACAAATCTTTTAGCCAAGATGGTGCAGCCCAACAGATCTGAATGCCTGGAAGATCATACCACGTGGCTGTGGACCACTGAGGCATTCAGGGCACATGTGCAAGCACATTTTGTCCTTGAACAGCACCAGCTCCCCATCCTGCACTTACAGTCCACCCTTCCTGGAATCTACACAAACTAGTGCCCAGTCCTTCAAGGCACATTTCCATGCAGACTCCTGTACATGCATACATGCACCTACGACCTTCCTCTTTTACCTGCACCTGAAACACAACACCCACTCTCAAATTGTTGGACTTCTCTAATCTTCCTGAAGAACACTCTAGACTCCAGAGACAGACGGACACAGTCTGCAGTACAGGCTCCAATAACAACAGAGAAGGCTATGGGCAATCAGATGGTATAAGAACACATCCAATAAAAATAAAAATAAAAATAAAAATCAGAATATCTTGGCTTCACCAGCAGGCCCCCCAAAAAATCAATGAATATTTTAATTTATCAGAAACGCAGGAAAATGATCTCAAATCTATGCTTATCCAATTATTAGAGGCACATCAAGAAGAAACAAACAAAGCTCTCAAAGAAATACAGGCAAATAAAGTCAAACACATAGAGCCACATGGAGAGGCACATATAGAGGCATATAGAGAGGAAGTGAACAGAAAATAGAGGCCATCATAGACTGACAGGAATCCAAATACAAACAGATGAAGGAAATTGTGTAAGACATGAAAAAGGAATTAGAATCAATAAGGAAAACACAGAGAAACTCTTGGAGATGGATAACCTAGCAAAGAGCTCAGAAACCTCAAAGGTAAGCATTACTAACAGAATTCAAGATAAGGAAGAGAGAATATCTGGCACTGAAGACACAGTTGGAGAAACAATATATCTCTCAAAAAAGACATAAAATCAGAAAAGGTCCTGACATAAAATATCCAAGAAATCAAGGACACCATGAAAAGACAAAAACTAAGAATAATAGGGAATGACAAAAAAAGAAGATTCCAGGCTTCAAGGTTCAGAAAATATTTTTAAGAAAATCATAGAAGAAAAATATCCCAAGTTAAAGAATGAGATGTGCTTAAACATACAGGAGCCTTATAGAATACCAAATAGACTAGACCAGAAAACAAAAACAAAAACAAAAAACTCCGCACGTCACATAATAGTGAAAACACTTAATCTACAGAACAAAGAAAAAAATGCTAAAAGCAGCAAGGGAAAAAGGCCAAGTAACATATAAAGATAGACCTATCAGAACTACACCAGAGTTCTTAAGAGAAACCATGAAAGCCAGAAGGGCCTGGGCAGATGTCATGCACACTGTACGAGACCACAGATACTATTGCAAACTATTTTACCCAGCAAAGTGTTCAATCAACATAGATGGAGAAAACAAAATATTCCATGACAAAACTAGATTTAAACAATATCTACATAACAAAACAGCCTTACAGAAAATACTAGGACAACTCCAATCTAATGAAATCAACTACATCCTAGAAAGCTTAGGATATGAATAACTTCACAACAACAACCAAAAAAAAAAAAGAAAGAAAGAAAGAAAGAAAGAAAGAAAGAAAGAAAGAAAGAAAGAAAGAAA